>NC_137091.1:4152017-4374363 GCF_951640355.1 Cnephaeus nilssonii
GTCTTTTCTTGTAACTGCCAGGACAGTTGCAGCACGCTGTGTTTTTATTCTGAGCATTTCTT
This sequence comes from Cnephaeus nilssonii, assembly GCF_951640355.1. Lineage (NCBI taxonomy): Eukaryota > Metazoa > Chordata > Mammalia > Chiroptera > Vespertilionidae > Cnephaeus > Cnephaeus nilssonii. The sequence goes on from NC_137091.1 coordinate 4,152,080, forward strand.
GGAAGAAACAAGGACTTGTGTGTCATCCATTTTAGCTACCTTTGATAAGATATGGATGGTTACAGCACTTCCTGAGCTCCATCATGGTATTGACCAAGTTAGGTACATTAGTCTGTCCTGCTCCTTTGGATAAAAATGAAAAGTTCTTCTCCAAAATAGCCCGGTAGTATTTCTTTTGAATGTTAGTAAGTTCCACTTCAATGATGGTTTCTTCTTTTGGTGCCAACTTCTTCTCCACATCTTCCTTTAATCGTCTCAACATCATCGGTTTCAGTATAGCCTGAAGTTTCTGTACCTACATAAAAAAAAGACAAGATATATAACACATGTGTACAGTCAATTACACATACACACACATAACTACAATGATAAAAGATCTGATGTACTTATTCACAAAGACCAAATGTTTACCTGTTCCTCTGTTTTCAGATCCCCAAATTCTTGCATAAATGTTGATTCAGAAGGAAACCTTAAAGGTTCTAGAAAGTGAAGAAGACTGAATAGTTCTTCAACTGTGTTTTGGAGAGGTGTGCCTGTCAAAAGCACCTTGTGTTCCTATATAAACCAAGAATAATTCACATCAACTACAATACAAAAATTATATAAAAATTGATATAGGTTATCAAATATTCAGTGATTGAAAAGCAAATATTTTTCTGACTAACATTATCAAAATACATCTCTACTCACAAATATCCATTAATTAACTTCTCAATCACTTTTTAAAAACTCTATAATTCTCATAATACCTCGCTCTGCACGCTGTTTTTACTTATTCATGCCTTTAAAAGAAAAGTTCTAAACAATTAAGAAGCACATTTTAGATTTTCTCAATGAAACAGGTTTTTTAAGAACAGAGAGTATTTGTTTCTTTTGTACTGAATCATTCGTGCTACAGTAATTTGTATACAAAACTGTGCACATTCTTTGAAATTTGGCTGATCATTTGACTTAACAAAAGAACAGATTCTCAAATAATTAAGGCTGAACTCCAATAGTGCAAAGTACCATTTGGAATATGATTCTAAATTGGAAATGCATTATAAATTAAACACAACAGTAATGGAAGGAAACAATTTTAATGGTAATAGTACAAATTATTTAAAATTTGACTTGACAATACCTCTAAATTCCTTAGCTAAATACTTGTATATGCATCTGAACATATGCATTTATGTATCAGTTCTTATGCACTAGTAAATAGCCTAGAAAGATACACATCCAGCTTTGAATCCTGGGTGAGGAATGGGAGGGGGAGTGGGAGTGGGCATGGAGGGAGGAGTACAACGGAACATTTTGTTTACTGTATGCAGTTCTATATATATTATTTCTTTAAGTGCTGATGTACTAATTATGTGATCCTAATTAAATAAAAAAAATTTAAAAGCAAACCATTTTGATTTGAAGAAGCATACACACTAAGAAAAATTTAAAAAATCCTATTCATTAATTATAACCTATATATACCAAGCACGTAGAATCATGTATGCACTTTATCCCTGTATAATATTGTAACTTTGGTAAAAGGGCTTTTAAAAGAAATTTACAGCTTGAAATTATGATAGTATTTTCTTTTCAATAGTACATTCTACAGAGGTGTTGTTTTTTTTTTAATTCTAGAAGTTAATTTCTAAAGCATTTTGATGAAAAGGCTAAAAAATTTTAAGTCTTAGTAAACAGATGAGATTTTTTTCCTTAATAATATAAAGCAACAAAACAAAACAAATCAGCACAGATAGAAATCAGATATTAAAGTACTCTAAAATTTAAAAAGACCTAAGTTTATAGGATTAGTTCTCGGACTCTATCTGACCTTTTGCTATGTAGCCAAGAAACTGAATTAAGTCATAATAAAGATGCTACTTACCAGATTCATGAGTTTCAGACCTTCTAGAAGTTTACAATTTTTATTTTTTAACCTATGTGCTTCATCAATGATCACACATCGCCATTCAATTGCATTAAGCTCTGCACAACCTCCAAGAATCATTTCAAAAGTGGTGATGATGGCTTGAAATCTGTAAGCTCCTCGAATGATACGGCCCTATAAATTTATTATCAAATACAGTAATTTGCTAGAATATCTTGACCATAAATTTTAATTCCTGCCAAGTAGCATAAAAATACATCTAGTGACATCTGGTATAAACTATTTTCCACTGAAATTTTTATATACATATATTCATAGACACTCCCTTAAATGAGGAGTTTTAGTATTAAAACTGTTAATAGCCCTCGCTAGTTTGACTTAGTGGATAGAGTGTTGGCCTGCGAACTGAAGGGTTCCGGGTTCAATTTCAGTCAAGGGCACATGCCCGTACTGCAGGCTCGATCCCCAGTAGGGGGCATGCAGGAGGCAGCCTATCTATGATTTTCTTTTATCTTTGCTGTTTCTATTTATCTCTCACTCTCCCTTCCTCTCTGAAATCAATAAAAATATATTTTTAAAAAACTGTTACGAGATTGCTGTGTTTTTAAGAATGATGTTAAAAATTATGCCAACACAATTACATAATCTATAATTACACCGAATAAGCATTCCTCGATAAAATGTTTTATAATTTTTAAGAGTTATAATAATGATTTCAGGACATGTGTGAAGAGACCAGTACACAACCTGGCCACTGAAATTTCAGTATTAATGTGGGTTACTTACATCCATGAGTCCACACAGAGGATGACAAAAAGGTAAAGTTAATATCAAAATTATCAAGTCATTTAGTCAGCAAATATTTATTGAGTGTCTATGTGCCAGACCCTGTTCTAGTTGCTAGAGATATGGCAGTAAACAAAACACATAAAAATAATTGTCCCCGTGGAATTTAACATTTTAGTTTTCAAATATAGGACATAGTCATTAAGGAACAAAGAAACAACACAACACAACAATAAACAATAACTTAGTAAAAATACTAAGTTAGAATATGATAAGAGCTGAGGGTCAGAGGTGACCATTGTAATTTTTAAAATAGTGTGCCTAAGAGGCCATTACTGAGAAGTGACATTTGAGCAAAGTCCTGAAGATGCGGGCGGAAGCCATGTTGATACCTAGGTCTAGAGGAAAAAGCGTTTTTGTCGGAAGTAGCAAGTGTAAAGGCCCTGATGCAGGAGGACCTTTGGCAGTATTCAAACAATATCAAGAAAGCGGGGGTGGTTGACATCCAGAGTGGAGGGAATAAGGCTACACAGGGACTTGAATTCTGCAGTAAGGGCTTTGGCTCTTACCATGAGCAAAGAGCTACTGGAGGATTTTGAGACAAGAAATTTCATGATTTGACATCATTTTACAAGACTCGCTTTTGGCTGCCATGGTAAAAAGAGTAAAACAACCCAAGGAAAGGATAATATAGACCAGTTAAGAGGCTGTAATATAATTGAAGCAAGAGATACTCATTGGAAGTCATGAGAAGTGCTCAATTTCAGATGTGTTTTGAAAACAGAGCTACAGGATATGCTAAAGGGCAGTTGTGCAATGACACAAAGGATTCAAGTTTGACTCTAAAAATTCTTAGCTTGAACATAAAAGTTGGTATTGCTATTTGCTACAATGAGGAAATTCAGAATTTTGGTTTTGGATTTGTTATGCTTGAGACACCTAGTAGATATCCAAGCGGAATAGTTGAATAGGCATTTGGATATGACTCTGGAATTTAGAAAAGAGGTTAGAATTAATGACCTAGTTTTGGAAGTTTCCAGTTGTATAGATGGCATTAAATTGTGCGGCTGAATGAAATCTGATGGAGTATAGGCATAAAAGCATGTGAAGACGGAGCCCTGGGTTGCCTCACGTTGAGAGAGAGAAGATGAGAAGAAACCAGTAAATGGGGCTTCTGAAGGAACAGGTGGTGCTATAGGAATAGAATCCAAGTGAAAAGAATGTTTAAGTGGGATTGAAAACTATAAACTCTTAGAAATTAGAGAGAAATGAAGACTTAAGAAACATGTGTTCTGACAGGATTTTAATTCCTATTCACTTAGATTAATTCATATTAACTACATTCACTGGCCATTAAGTTGAACAACAGCTCCAGTAGAAAGTAAGTATAAAGTATAAGTCTATAGTATTTATATGGCTCAAAAACCTGAAATATGATGTATGCATTGCTTAAGAGTAAGGGCTCTCAAGTATAATTCACTGGGTATGTTATTCCCAGTTTGCTCTATGACTTTGGGGGGAAACTAAGTAACTTATGTATACCTCACTTTGCTCATTTGTAAATGGGAACAATAATATTATTACATATTTAAAGGTTGTCAATGCAAGGATTAAGTAAGAAATTATATGTAAATGGTTTAACATAATGCCTGGCACATGGTTAAATACTCAATAAATGTTTGTGATTATTCTTCTCATGGCAATTCAGAAAATTTGAGCATAATTTTATTACTACTGTGATTTCAAGCTATTTAATAATTTTAAAAAGCAGAAGTTAAATATTCAATTAATTTATATTAAAATATATTTAAAAGTGATAACAAAAGTTGTTTCTATATTTAAAGTAAAAATCTATTTATCTTATTACATGAGAAATCTTTATCTTTTGAAATTTAAAACCCTTCAGATAATATTTTTCTAGAATGTATAACATTATCATAAAAATATAACATTTAATACATAATATCATGTTTATAATGCATGAAGAATCTTTCAGCTCTTGGGCTATCATATTAATACCAAATTCCTGAGACATTAAAATTATGACTTTGTTAAAAATCTCTTACAGTCAAAATGTTAATTGCACCTTCTCTAAAAAAATTCAATTGAACTCATTTCTGATGCACTAAAATTCTACAAATGTAAGATTAAGAATTATAAAACATGACAGAAGAAAATCAAACTATAACCTAACTAAAATGTCATAGGCTCCAAAGGTACAAAGTTAAGTTTTCCATAGAACTGAATAATGAATGGATTTTGTAGATGCTTAATTTCATAGAAATGTGAAGTGAAGGGAAATGAGGTTAAAGGAACAACAATAATTAATTAATTTTCAGCCTCAAAAAGTAGAAAATCTGTTATAATTGAGAGGTAAAAATACAAGGTTATGTATATTACCTTACTTTACCATACATTACATCACATGACCTGGCCATAAATTATAATGATCCTTATAAAAAAGGAAGAATCAGTGGAAGAAAAATAAAATATCATGATGCTGTTGAAGTAGAGCTAGAGTGCCAGGCAAATTCCAGTTAAAAAGTACAATTTCATGTGAAATGTGTGTTGATGTTTTTTTTCATTTTGTTTCTTATTTCTTAATAAAGTTTTTATCTAAAAATAGTTGTATTACTACTCAAAACTTCAATGTGGTACTTTATATTTTCAAGTCTTAATTTTCTGCTAGGAAATTCTTTCTTATAATGTCATCTCTTAATTTTATGTATGTAGCCAAAATAAAAATGGAAAATGTGCCCATAAGATAGAGGGGAGAAGAAAGCCATAAAATCCCCAGAGTATTAGAATAACAAATCCAAAGGGGAAAAACTTATAGAGGTATGCTTAATCTGTATATAAAACCAAAATTGTTAAAAATTGATTTGAGAGAGGGAGGAAGGGAGATAGAGTGTGTGAAAGAGTAACACTGATTTGTTCCACTTATTTATGCATTCATTGGTTGATTCTTGTATGTACCCTGACCAGAGATCAAACCGACAACCTTGGCATATTGGGATGACACTCAAACCAAATGACCTACCTGGCCAGCGTCAACAAACCAAATTTTAAAAAACGTCTAAATCAAAATCCAATGAACACAAAAAGAACCTATTTGAGATTTCACCTCAATAAGCTTTTAAATTCATGGTATTTCACTTAAGATCTAAGTTTTTTAAATGAGAAGAAGAAAAAAACACACTGGAGGATTATCAAAGAGACCTTTATAATTCTAAATTTAATGTGTATTTTAAACATTTAGTAAAACATTATTTAGTTTAAAAATTAGATATAGATTTGTACATTTGTATAAATAAGAATTCTTCTTTATAATAAATTAGAGCATGAACAGAACTACTTTAGTCATTGTTCTCTTTAGCTACTAATATTTATTATAAAATATATGATGAATAAAGAGACTGAAGATCTAAACAGGCAATTAAAATCCATCCTAAATTTGAATGTAATGAATATGCAATGCTTATCACGTTCCAACCTGAGCATTCAAACAACAAACCAAATGACCAGTAACACACCTGTGAGTCCCTGAAGTACATCTCATACCGCTGTATCATCTGTCTGCTAATCAGGCTCCCATGATAAACCACAACATTAATATCAGTCCACGTACGAAATTCTCTCTCCCAGTTTGCAATAGTAGAAAGTGGAGCAATAATCAGGAAAGGTCCTCTTATACCAGTCAGAAGGATTTCGTAGAGGAATGTAATTGATTGAATCGTTTTGCCAAGACCCATTTCATCTGCTAAAATGCAGTTTCGTCTGAAATAAACAAATATATTATCCAAGTAGACATTGGGTTTTTCTGTATACTATAACAGTTTTAAAGATAAATATACAAAAGTAATCAATGATCAAGTTAAAACGCTCATGTTTATAAAAATGTAAAAGTTGCTGAAGTGCAGAGTAGGCTAAAGATTACAATTTTATTATAACCCTGCAATGAGGAAACATACTTTGTAGCTCCAAAATAAAGATACCACCCGATAGATGTTTGTTTGTTTTTAAAGAGTGAAATGGCAAGCACAAGGCAGACTAAATATTTTATTCAGGAAGCGTTTTTTAAATACCTTCTATATCTCAGGGACAGTATGAGAAGATGGGATACAAAAGAAATAGAACATGTTCTCTGCCTTCCAGGGGCTTGTATCTATTAGAGAAGCAGACATGCAAATAAACAAATAAGTAGTCATGCAATGTGCTATCACAGAAGAACAAATACAGCACCGGTTTTCAACTTTGGCTGTACATTAAGAGAGCCTACAATGCTTAGAAGAAACCCAGACACCCAGGGCCCTCCTCTATACATTCTGTGAGTCAAGGTGTATGGAATAGAATAAAAGCAGCTACAATTTTTAAATAAACTCCACAGATGATTATGATACATGACTGGTTAAGAATCGTCAGTATTAAGTTTATTACAAAAGCTCAGAGAAGTAAATGTCCACTTCTGGCTTGAAGATATCGAGATGTGAAGACTGCTTTGAGTGGAGAGGTCAGTGTTTTGCCAGAGAGCACAGCCAAGGAGCACAGTGGAAAGGAAATGATCCATTGTGGGACCACAAGTTATATAATTGTGGTTTTGAGAGAAGGGTAAAGATAGGGGATATTATTAAGATAAGCAAGAAACATACATAAAGAAAGTTAGACATTATTCCAATAATCTGAAAAAAAATTTTAAAAACCTGATGAGGTCAGGTTTTTATTTTGAAGTTTGCTCCAAAGTCACTGTGGATATTAGAAGATGAGATGACTAGAAGTTTGGAAGCTAATGGAGGGTCCTGCAATAATGCAGAAAAGAATGGGAGGACACTTGGACTAAGAGAAGAGGGACTAAGAGAACTGATTCCGACATTAATTATGAATTAGAATGATTTGGACCTAGTGAGCAACCAAGTACATAGGATGTAGAATGACAGCCAGATTTTTCAGTTTGGGTGACTAAATGAATTTTATTATTCTTAACTGAGATATAAAATATGGGAGAATACAGTTGGTATGGAGGAAACAGGAAATGACAAGTTTAATTTTGAATCTGTTTAGTTTAAACACTCATTAAGATAGACATTAAGGTAGCAAGAAGTAAAAAGAAATATGGATTTGGGATTCAAGGCCTTACTTGGAGATAAGTGTGAGATCATTAGTGTTATTGATATGTGAAGGCAGACAGAGGTACAGAATATGGCTTAGGGGGAACAAATATGGAAGAAGAGAGAAAAAGGCAGAGTTTTTGGGCAAGAAAAATCAACACTGAAAGGACAGGCAGATGAAAAAACAAACAAACAGCAAAAACCACTGAAAGCGACAGTCACAGAGGTGCTGGGGGTCTAGCAGAGAGTCATAATGTGGAAGCTTTTGGCAATGAGAATGGGGGAAAAGTAGCAACTACTTTCCAATGCAGCAAAGGCAGCAAATTAAGGCTGAGATGTATGCTCTGGGTTAGAAAAGCATTTCAGAGATGATACAGAATCAAAACCCAGACAGCAGGTTTCAGGAGAACCGGAGAGGAAGACCTGGGAAGAGCTTGCACAGCTTCACTTCCTAGAAATTCACTCAAGGTAGATAAAAGGAGAAACAGAGCCAAGACAAGTTTTATCCTTTTCTTTAGCATTTTTATATAGGTTAAACCCAAACTGGTTCACAGACTGAAGGACCGACACTGGTTTCAGCGGTGGCTTGAAGATAGAAGAGTGAAGGGAGGTCTGAGAAGCCTGGATGAAATGCATGTCAAGAGTCGAGGAGGTAGCATTACATTAGTATTGGTCCTGGGGCAGGACCTGGTAACTTCTGATACATGCAGGTAGACGTAAGAATAGCCATGGATGGAGATACATTTGTAGGCTTGCGTGCAAACAAGGATTTGAATGAGTTCCCTTACTGGCCAGCCCTACACTTCTCTATGAAGCAGTCACATATAGAGAATAAAGGGGGCAGGGTTGTGATAAAGGTTTTAAGTAATGAGTGTTTAAAACAAGCAATTTAGATCATGGGAAAGGGTATGGACAAGGGAAGAATATTAAAAAACATATTTTGATTACTATTTTATCTGGAAGGTTCTCTTGAAGAATATGATAAATATGTACAAAATATAAACCAGGGGAAAAAGAGCATTGCATGACGAACCTATCTTCATCAACTGAGTCTTATGACTCACCATTACCAAGTGTAACCTCTCAGAAGAATCATGTGAGAAGTAAAAGCACAAAAAAATAATTCTGAATCAAATTTTGATACTGTTACTAATATTAATGCTTTCATCTGTTCCTTTGTATACACTATTATACATTTATCTCAATCACGGTACAATTTTTACTTCTTTGTAATTATCTTTTCATCTCAATTATTCAATAAAGCATTTAGAACAACTTCAACAGTAGTATAGGCTGATAAGTTGAAAAACATTCCCTAACAGATGTTTTATGTTATGAAATGTATTTTAAATTTGATTAATAATCAACATATCAACTGTATTCTACTATGATTGATATAAATTTAAAGAAAGCAATTGTAGTCAAAATCCTAAATTATAAATTAAATTATCTTCTAGAGGTAACTTTACTTTCAATAACGAAGACTCCGTAATAATAATATAACATCAGTACCAATTTTACTTAACATATTTTCACACATATAAAAAAATAACATTTAACTTTTTTGTGCTAAGATATACTACATACCTATTGTACCAATTGAACAAAAGCCAGTTGAGTCCTTCCAGTTGATATTCCCTGAGTTGATTACCATTTTTATAGTCCCTGGATTGATCTATTTTTTTCCAAATATTAGAGGGAGGACGTTCCTTAGTGAAAAAACAAAGAATGAATGATATATTTCAGATTTTTTCATTTCCCTACATCTCATAAACTACAGTAGAGAATCAGTAACTCCGCTTAGAGCTGAAACTGGTATTCATAATCCTATATAATGAAAGACTAGGTGGCATCATGCGATATCATCACAAGATGGCCGCCACAACATCATCACAAGATGACCACAACAAGATGGCCAGCAGGGGAGGGCAGTTGGGGGGGACCAGGCCTGCAGGGGAGGGAAGTTAGGGGTAACCAGGCCAGCAGGGGAGGGCACTTGGGGGCGACCAGGCCTGCATGAGAGGGCAGTTGGGTGTGACCAGGCCAGCAGAGGAAGGCAGTTGGGAGCAACCCAGGCTGGCAGGGTAGGGCAGTTGGGGGCGACTGGGCCGGCAGGGGAGCAGTAAGGCGTCAATCAGGCTGGCAGGGGAGCGGTTAAGGGGCGATCAGGCTGGCAGGCAGAAGCAATTAGGGGCAATCAGGTAGTCAGGCGAGTGGTTACTAGCCAGCAGTCCTGGATTGTGAGAGGGCTGTCCGACTGCCGGTTTAGGCCTGATCCCCGGGATCGGGCCAAAACCGGCAGTCGGACATCCCCCAAGGGATCCCAGATTGGAGAGGGTGCAAGCCAGGCTGAGGGACACCGCCCCCCTCTGTGCACGAATTTTGTGCACTGGCCCTCTAGTATTTTTATAAATGACCTGAGAGAAAGAGTAGTGTGAAGATTTAAAATTCACAGATGAGGTAGACACATTCAAAACTTTTTGAGAGAGAAATGTGGAAGGAAATACTCATCAAAATGTTAGATAAACATATGCTCTGGCCAAACAATTACAATTTTGGTTTGTCTTACATGAACTTGTACAGGGGCTCACTGTTCAATGTAGCACTGTTTATAATAGCAAATACTCAAATATCCATTAATGGAGGAATAACTAAATTAACATACATATATAGTACTATATAGCATTTTTTTTAATATTTTATTGATTTTTTACAGAGAGGAAGAGAGAAGGATAGAGAGTTAGAAACATCGATGAGAGAGAAACATCGATCAGCTGCCTCTTGCACACCCCCTACTGGGGATGTGCCCACAACCAAGGTACATGCCCTTGACCGGAATCGAACCTGGGACCCTTGAGTCCGCAGGCCGACGCTCTATCCACTAAGCGAAACCGGTTTCGGCATATATAGCATTTTTAAATACAGTATTAATTGTATACAAAAGACTAAATTAAAAATTCAAAGATAACATTAAACCACCTAAATAGAGATATGCTAAGAGTTTTTGAAGTTGTATAATATATGTTCTTACCAAATGTCTTGTGTCAGGTCTTGAAGATTGCAATTGTTCAAACTCTACTATTTTTGCAAGATCTACATCTTCTTTTAGTTCCCAGGTACTATCTTCATATGGTAATGAGCACCACTTTACTAAGTAGTAAATAACGGGCTGTAGAAAAAAATTTTATTTTACCATTTTGAAAAAGGATAGTTTAATATATCAGCCAACATCAATAAAAACTGATGAAACATTTTTTCGTGTTTTTAGAGGGTTAACTTTAATACTGAAAAGTTTTAGGGCTTTTTTATTTAGTTAAAAAACTTTTAGACAAATATTTACCTCGCCAGTATCTTTATCTTCACAAAAAGAGACTTCTAACACTCTGTCTACTTCAACGTAGTCTGGGTTAAATGGTTCTTCTTCCATCTAAAATTTAAAAGTAACAATATTTTTTGGGGGGTAAACAGGGACATCTGTAATACTATCAACAAAAAAGATAAATAAAAATAAATGAAAGTAACAATATTTGATAAAGTGGAAAGATAAAAGTGAAATAAAGACAAATATACTAGCTATTCAGTAAAGAACAAACACGTAAGTTTTATTTCAATTAAATTTCCAAGTACTGGAATACTTCCATTTTAATTTCCAACAGATATCTAGAAAATTTGTCTATATTATGAATCAGCATAATCTATATCATAAAACTAACCAAATAGCTCTAATAAATAAGGTATTCCAGACTAGGAAGTTATTCCAGAAAACATGCTCCTTAAAGATTCCCTTAAAGCAGCCTTTGTCCCTCTTTTTGCCACTTTCCTCAGGTCCAACAGTTAAAGACCATCCCTGTGGAGGGCATGTAGGAGGCAGCCACTCAGTGATCCACATCATTCATATTTCTCTCTCTCACTCTCTCCCTTCTTCTCTGAAATCAATAAAAATACTTTTTAAATATATGTGGGAATTCAAACTTCATTTTCATTGCTCAAAATAAAAAGTCTAAAAAAGTTTTTAAAATTAGATAAATTTATTTATTGATCTGAGAGAAAGAGAGAGAGAGAGACATGGATTTGTTATTCCACTTATTTATGCATTCATTGAATGCTTCTTGTATATGTCCTGACTGGAGAGCTAACCTTGGTATATCAGGATGGCACTATGAACATCTGAGTTACTTGGAGGCCTAAAAAAATTATGTGAATATAAAACTGTTCTGAAAAAAAGTCTATTAAAAGAAAAATAATTTAGAGCAGGAAAGGACATCAGACTATTTAGTAAAATCTAGAAAGGTAAATAAATTTTTCCAATTATCTGTTCACATATAGAAAGCTGGTATAAAAAATATGCAATATATTTCATAAAAAATCTTATTTTCCACTTAATTGCTATAATACATTTCCATTACTTGACTAACTTGTTAAATTCTGAGATATTAACACAATCACTTTCAACTCTAAGTATTGAAATACATGCTAACTTAACAATATAGGATTAATCTATGTTCTGAATTATCAGTGTTCCTGCTTCAACTAGTTTCCAAGCTAAATTTGGGAAAAGAAAAATACTATATATGGATAGCATTTGTAGTCAACATCAAAGTTTAAGACCTAAGAAATAATATGAATAATACTTAAAATTTTGATAAAAAATACTACATGTTCAGAGTTCAACACATAATAGTCTCATTTATTTATTTTTTCTTACATCTGCAAAAAAATGTGCTCTTTGTGCTTGTCTCAATTTGAATCGTTTGATTTTCTGCTGGATCCTTTTATCTTTCAAAAGCTGCTGTTCTGTGGCCCATTCACAGTGAAGATAGGAGCTATAATATTTATAAAAGCAACATATTAGAACAATATAGAAAACAATGCTTTGTTTTGTTTTAAACTTATTTTTAATCATAGTATTCAATGCAAAATATTATCTTCCACTTTACAAACAGGTAGTTCATTCATCATTTCATTTAATGTCAAGAGCCATAGGATCACTATATCCTAAAGAGATTATAGTCTAAGGTTTGCAATTTGCTATTAACAGAATGGTACACTAAATCATGGGGTAACAGGATATGATTTATCGTTTCTTTCTTCATTGTAATAGTTTTGCCATGATCAGAAAGCTAATTTGTTTTGAAATTAATGTAACTTTATTTAAATCATTTTCTTTCATCAAAGAATAGAAAAAGCTAAAAATTTTGAAAAGTTAAAAAATACAAATCCTACCTAATAATAGACAAATATGCAAATTGGCCACAACTCCAACACGCCCACCATCCAATCAGAGCGACCATGCAAATTAACCCAAACCAAGATGGCTACAGCCACAGAGAGCAAGGTTTCCTAGGTAACAGAGGAAGCCAAGCTTTCGCCTGCCCTTGCCAGGCCTAAGCCTCCACTCAAGCTACAAAGTTTCAATTATAGAAGGTAAACAAATTCAAACAAATGGTGGCAGAATGGAGCTTGAGAGAGCAGGCCAGGGTTGCCGCCGGCAACAGGGGAAGCAAAGCTTTGCGCACACCCTGGCCGGGCCCACCCGCTTAAGGCAACAAAGTTTCAATTATAACCCCAACACAAATGGCTGCCACCGTGGAGGGAGCCCCAGGCTTGGCTCCGCTCCAGGCTACAAAGTTTCAATTGTAGAAGGAAAATAAATTCCAGATACTAGGGCCTCCGTTGGGTTGCCAGGGGGCGTGGCCGGCCTGCAAACCACCACAGGCCCCTCGCTCAGGCCGCCCCACGCCCCAAGGGAACCCCCACCTGATCTGGGACACCCTTCAGGGCAAACCAGCTGGCCCCCACCCCTGTACCAGGCCTCTATCCTATCTAATAAAAGAGTAATATACAGATTGATCATCACTGCAACACACAATATAGCTGCCCCCATGTGGACACAAGATGGTCACCACAAGATGGCCAGCAGGAGAGGACAGTTGGGAGGCACCCAGCCTGCAAGGAAGGGCAGTTGAGAAGGACCAGGCCTGCAAGGGAGGGCAGTTGGAGGTGATCAACCCTGCAGGAGAGGGCAGTTAGGGGTGATCAGGCTGGCAGAGGAGGGAAGTTGGGGGCAAAGAGGCTGGCGGCACAGTGGTTAGGGGGTGATCAGGCTGGCAGGCAGAAGCGGTTAGGGGCAATCAGGAAAGTAGTTGGGAGCCAGCAGTCCTGGATTGTGAGAGGCATGTCTGACTGCCCGTTTAGGCCCGATCCCGGTGGTGGGATCGGGCCTAAACGGGCAGTCGACATCCCTTGAGGGGTCCCATATTGGAGAGGGTACAGGCTAGGCTGAGGGACAACCCCCCTCCATGCACGAATTTTGTGCACTGGGCCTCTAGTATAACAAATAATGTTCTATAATTTGTAAAAGCCTATTTTATAGATTCCTGCATTTTGATGTTCTGAAAAATAATTCAATTTTAACATGAAAGGTTGTCTTCTCATTTTTTTTAAAATATTTTTATTGATTTTTTACAGAGAGGAAGGGAGAGGGATAGAGAACTAGAAACATCGATGAGAGAGAATCATCGACCAGCTGCCTCCTGCACACCCCCTACCAGGGATGTGCCCGCAGCCAATGTACATGCCCTTGACCGGAATCGAACTTGGGACCTTTCAGTCCACAGACCGACGCTCTATCCATTGAGCCAAACCGGTTTTGGCTGTCTTCTCATTTTTAATAATGTTTAACTTCATGAAATAATAATAAAACATTTAAAATGCAGATAAAATAAATTGAACCTAATAGTTAAATATATTAATAAACATTGTTCCTTTATTTTTCTAACTGAAATACTTACTAATTCTTGTATTTTACAAAAAATTCTTCTGTATCAATCATCACTCCAGGTGATACCTATGAAAATAAAATCAGTAATTATGACTTTTATTATCAGACCATTGAATATAAAGTATAAAATGTAATGTGCCATCACTTACTTCCTTTTTCACAATTCTCGAAGATAGTATTTTGTCCACAATTGCCGCATCTTCTTCACTTGGATTCTCCTGTAGGAAGGAGAAAAAATGTAATTGCACATTCTGAAAATTCCTTTAGGTTTTACCTTGTATGTTTATGAAAACATGAAAGTTCAACAAATATTTATGAAACACCTACACCAGGCATCAAGTGTTAGAACTAAAAAAACAGAAACGTAAATCGTTGTTACTGTCCTTAACCTCATCTATAATATCAAAGTGAACATATTATGCTTTTTACTGTAATAGGCATTATTTTAAGCACTCTGCATATATTAATTTAACCCTTGCAACTACACTGTGAGGTAGACACTATTATCATCTCTGCTTTACAGGTTAGGAAACTCAGGCAGAGAGGTGAGCACTTGCCCAGGGTGCCAAATCAGTGAGCTAGCAGATCGTGGTTGCTCATAATCCAGAGCTGAGATTAAAAAATTAAACCAAAAGGAAAATTCATATGCAATGACAGAGGTGTCAAGCAGAGCCTTTGGGCACTATGTTCATAAATCCAGTGGAAAGACTGCTTCTAAAGAAGTGGCAAAAGGAAGGCCAAAGAACCCATATACAGCATTTCACTTGCTGTGTTGAGAAGGCATAGTTATTTTTTTAAGACTGGGAAACTACTAGAATTTTCAGTAGAAATGTACTATAACCAGGCTTCTAACTTAGAAATATTCTGCAGAAAAGACAGAGTTTAGAGAGGTTTCAAGAATATATACTAGTATTTGGGTCCTAGCTGGTTTGGCCCAGTGGATAGAGTGTGGGCCTGCAGACTGAAGAGTCCCAGTTTTAATTCCAGTTGAGGGCACATGCCAGCGTTGTGGGCTCGATCCCCAGTAGGGGGCGTGCAGGAGGCAGCCAATCAATGATTCTCTAATTATTGATGTTTCTATCTCTCTCTCTCTCTCCCATCCTCTCTGAATTCAATTATATATATATATATATCCTACCTAATAAAATAGTAATATGCAAATTGACTGCACCTTCGCTACGCCCAAGCCACGCCCACCAGCCAATCAGGGTGAGTATGCAAATTACCCAACAAAGATGTCGGTTAATTTGCATATGCTGAGGGAGGGAGGAGTGAAGACTGAAGACAACTTAGAAGGAAGAGGGAGGAAAAGCGGAAAGCAAGGTGGCTGCCAGAGGGAAAGCCGGGGCGGGGCGGGGCGGGGCGGAGCAGGCCGGGCGGCAGTGGCGCGCAGGTGCAGGCGTGGAGGCCACAACAGTGGCGCACGCGGCCACAGCGGCCGCTTGCAGGATTTCCTGCAAATGGGCTACTAGTATATATATATATATATATATATATATATATATATATATATATATATATAAAGAATATATATTTGGGAGGTGCATGAGTCTCAAATTTGAACGATTAAAGGTTCTATTAACTACAATAAAGAATCCAGGAGAAGTTGGAGCAGGTTTTAGAAGAAAACATAATGAAAGTATTTTAAAGAATTTATGTTGGTTTAAAGTGTCTTGTAGTCATAATCCTAAATGTGTCTTACCACAAATAACTGTAAAGGCTGTTCCCCAGGTAAAGGAGCTGAATTCTTTTTTATTTTCATAGAACCTTTAACCTCTTCCTCAGATTGTTTCCCCTCTCCATCTTCTGCGTACTTTTTCCTTTTAATTTGTCGATTTGATCTTCTTTTCTGTAATGAACCATAAGGGTCATATTTACATGACTTATTTTAAAGAAAAGATTTTAAAATAATTACTCCAGTGTGGCAGTTTTGTACATTACATTTTCAAAATTGTACGCTATATTCATTTTTCTTCATTTCACACTTTTTATCACTGCCCTTTGACACAGGCTTACAATCTTCAGATTTACGTCCTAAAGTTTCAAATAACAAAGATTAGTAAGACCTTTATTTCTTTTCTTTAGAGATTGTTAAGAATGAAAAGATTTTGTTTTAGTTAGCAGTCACAGCTTGGGCAAAATATGTTTTATTAGTAATTAGTAATTACATTATTACTTTTCTTTAGAAACTAGTAAGAAGAGTAAAAGGTATCTGATTTATGTAACTATTTCACACCTCAGGCAACAAATATTTTAAACTAGTAATACCTTCATAGACTTGCCCAAAACCTAAAAAGTGTATCAGATGCTAAATTAAATAACTAATCAGGGACATAAAACTAGAAGAAGAAATTAAGTAATATTTGCTATGAAACTAATGAAGTTGCATTTAAAACAGAATAAAACAAAATAATACAAAATATTTGATAAGAAATACACAAAATAAAGTAGTAAATCTATGAAATAATTAAATGTATAAATGAAGGAGGAACCAGTCTTTTACTAATTTTACTACCTTTCCTTAAAAATAAATAACATCACTATGATAAAAACCGAAATAAACCTTCACAAAAGTATTACATGTCGTAACATAATTTTTAAGTAATCTAAGTAATTTTAAATTAGATATCAAACACGGCTTTACTTACCTCCCTAAATATCTAATATTTGGTGTTCCCACTATAAAAACAAATTCTCACAATGACAAGAAAATCCCAAAGGACTTAGATTTTTTTTCACCTCCCTAAAATCTCATGGGTGGAGGTATCTCAGCTGTTCTAGTGCTCAATATTTGGTAAATCTATCCATTCTTCCTTTTTCTATTCCATTTTCTTTTGCATATTGGGTAACTCCCATGATACCCCTCCTAAAAGCTAACCAGCAAATAACCCATTGTGTTTTCCTTTTGATTTCTGACAATGTCTTCAATTTGGTAGGTCTTTCATATTCCCATAACCATGAGAAAAATGGCTGAATCATGAGCAGTGTAGGGACAAACTTATCTACATCCAGAAGGCTACAGTGGCCTTGAACGTGCCTCTGCCTCTTTCTCTTGAGACTAGTGCTATATTTAGAGAAAGAGCAACTAACAGGTTGATTTAGCTCAGCCAAATGCAGTGGACAATTCCATGCCTCATTTAGGATGGGCCACCATCTCTTGGACAGGAGGACATTTACATTTCAAAACTCAGGGTGCCTCTTTTGTTAATATCAGAGACAGGAAGGTGGCACATAAAAATTATAAAAGAACTTCTAAAAACCCAATTTTCCCACATGCTGTTGTGAAAGATAAGAAATATTATTCCCTGGCTTGGGGGGGAGGAGCGGGGGTTTTCTAAGGATCTCTAATTTATTAGTAGGCTAAAGGAATGTTTTGATTTCTATTATGGGCTTCACAGTTCTTAATGTTCAAGAATAGTTTAAATTAATAACCAACAGTGACATCTATTATTCTAACAATAACATGTACTATCAATGTATGTCTCACTAGGCACCAATCTTCTAAATAACGAAGTTTGAGAATAATTCAGTATACTTTTAGAAGGTTCTGTTAGATATTTTCAGCATTAGTTTCCTTTCTAGTCACCTATGCATCTATTAGTACTTTGAAATGCCTCACTTCTAGTCTTTAGTAAACAGTAAATGAGTGACATGAAAGAATCCTTTGAACTAACAAAAGTGCACATTCAGGTAATTCTTCCCAAGACAGAATGAGGGCCACTTATTGTCAAGTGCTCTCTAATCCTATGAAGACTTTGTTAGTCTAAAAGATTTTGTGTGAGTTATAAGATTATAGATGATTTTATCATAAATTATATTATACTAGGTTATATAGTTACACAGTAGGCAAATCCAAACAAAGTCTCAATTATCTTTCTCTTCCATACAAGAGCTGTATTACTTTTAAAATATAAAAACTAATTTGATGTCTACATTTTTTGCTCATGTGATTTTTCTGGCTTTCTTCCTCCATAATGGTTTTCAAACCATAATTTGAAATAGTGACAAATCCTTTCTTTAGATTTCTTTTTCCTAGCTTTTTTCTTCTTATGTCTTAAGGGCTACAACAGATCAGTCTATAGTATTTACATAAGAGGTCTGGGACATTATGTTTTTAAATGACTAATACTTCATTATGATATCATATTACTTGTTTCCTATCATAATCCTAATAAAATCTATTCAGGGCTTTTTAAAAAGTTAAATCTAAATATAGTCAGACTACTGAAGTACTCTCTATTAAGATTAAAGACACAAAATTAAATATCATATTTATATTTTTAGATTTCCACCTGACCCCAAACTCTAAACTTAAATTATTTTTTAAGCCTTCAAATCCACTATGGTTGAAAGCTACATGGACCTCTCCATCATTTATAAAATGATATCTTTACATATATCAGTAATATAGATTCCTAAGTGTTTATTAGAAAATATTTCTTTCCTTTCCCACTTAATTTTTTTTTGTGTTAAAGTAACACGTACCAATGCAAACTAACATTATAGTGACAGGTATGGAAGAAATGTGTATGTAAACCTATTCTACCATTTCAATGCTTGGTAATTACATAATGGAAAAATGGCCAGCATTATTCTAGTAAAAATTAAAGTAAATTTTCTCATGTTGAATAAGTTAATTATAAGTTTACCTACGTTCAAGATAACATATGAAGAAAAAGCCAGGCCATGTAATATTAGGAGCTTCAGTCACTGCCCTTACCTCAACTCTTGCAGCAGCCCAGGAGCCTTGAGCCACTACTCTCCCATTGGATAAGAAGCTGCATAAGGAAGAAGAAAGGCCATTCAGGGGCTTTCTGGCCCCATAATTCAACAACTGCCACCACCCCTACGGCCTATAGTTATACTTTAATTATTAGAGAGCAGAGGGTGGCCTGAATTATTATGACCTTCACTATATATTTGTTAACTTCACAAGGTTATTTTAAATATCCACCTATTCCCCCAAAAAAGGGCAAATAGCACAGTATTTTTGTCTACATCAAGGGATTTTTTAATATAAATGTTTATCTTTTTCTTTGACAGAAGCAGAGCAAAGAAATTATATCTAGGAATGATTCCATCCATTTATCATTTGTAGGTGATTTTAAAAATTAATATCTCCATCATTAAGTTCATTCAAAAGGACTCTGAAAGTACAGAATATCACTAGATAATTCTCCAGGCTAAAACCAGCGGGAACTTTGGATTATTACTTAACCTCTCTGGGCTTCAGTTTCATTATCTGAAAAAATGAGGGGTTTGAGAGGACATGTAAGTTTCCCCCCACCCCGGGACTAACATTCTATGGTAATACTGCTAGGAGCATACTGTATTTATGCTGTCAGATAAGTTCTGCTATACAATAAAATGTATTTTTACTACTAAGCTACAGTATAAATATCTGCAAAGCAACATTATGCTATCTACATAATTCTACCAGTGCTTCATGTCTCAGAAAACAATATAATACTCACTTGAGAGTCTTCCTCCTTGCATGCATGCTGTGGCATCTGCTCTGCATCAGATATTTCATCTGAAGACTCATTCTTTCTTTTTTGTTTCTTACCCAATGTAATAATGAGTTTGCTGTTTCAAAGGAAAAGAGTACACAGTAAGATCTTTTTACATTTTTTCATTTTGGGTCAAGTTAAGATTGCCATGATAAGCTTTATGCCATTTTATATCACTTGAATGTTCAACCAAAGATGCTAATTATCACGAAACCCATGACATTTTCAACACAAAAACTGAATTCTACTGGAGCAAACACAAATTAATATTTAGTTAATGTGCTTCAAAGCAAGTTGTATCACTTGTTACTTAGGAACAGTATTATTTTTCATGGGGAAATGTCAGTTCATATAACTGTATTTAGTACTTAAAATAATTCATTTATTTTGTTATCGTGTGTGTGTGTGTGTGTGTGTGTGTGTATTGATATTTACACATGCACTTGAAATACATATGTCTAAAATGAAAATGAGTTTTTCATGATTATTTACTAATGTGGGACAACTTGGAGGTTAAAAGCATGAAGTTTGAAATCATACGACTAAAGACTTTAAATGTGATTCCACCGTTTACCTATTACACTGGGCAAATTACTTGATCTTGTTTGGCCTTCGTTTCCTCGCCTAGAAAACATGGATATTACTATAACAGCTACCTCTATTGTTGAGAATTAAGTGGGTAATGCATGTTACCTCTTAGCAAAATCTTGACACATAGTAATTTCTCAACTAATGATCACTACAGGGAATTATTATAGTCCAGGCATTTTCCTAGGTTCTAGGATTTGAAGAGAAAGTGGACACAGTTCCTAACCTTAAAATATTGTTGGAATATGATCATAGTTAAAATGCTAATATGGAACTTAGCATTGGATAATGTGAATAGAAAGGAAGAATTGCTTACGTTTACTGAAGCGTAAAGGATGCTCTAGAGAAAAGGTGAAGTCTGAGATTTGAATGATGAAAGGCAGTTTGTAAAACAGGTAGTGAAAAAGGTGGTAGGGTACAGTCTAGGTAGGGGGATACCACAGAAGAATGAGAATATGCAGTGTAAGATCATGTCTGGAATGCACAGAATACCGCAAGGGGAAGAACCAGAGAGATGGTCATCTACAAAGGTCACAGGAGGCCTTGTATGACATGCAAGGAGTCAACATTTTACTTGAAGGCCAGCTTTTATAGGGCAGGAATTTAAAAACATGTGTCACTGCCTGACTGGTGTGACTTATTTGGTTGAGTGTCATCCTGTGCACCAAGAAGTCACTAGCTCAATTCTGGTTAGGGCACATGCCAGGGTTTCGGGCTTGATCCCCAGTATAGCGGGGTGAGAGGGTACAGGAGGCAGCCCACGGATGTTTCTCTCTCATTGATATTTCTATCTCTCTCTCCCTTTCCCTTCCTCTCTCTCTAAAATCAATAAAAACGTAGTAATAAAAATAACGTCATGTTCACCACTAACAACAAATGGCGCTAAGATAGCTTCAAATTAATGCCAAAAAAAAAAAAAAAGTGAAAAGTATGAGATTTTAAATGGATGAGTTCTGGGGATAAAACTAAAGTCAACAACACTGTATTGTGTATTTGAAACTTGCTAAGACAGTAAAGCTTAGTAGTCCTCATCACAAGTCACAAAAAAATTTATGACTGTGATATGATAAATGTTTCCTAAACTTACTATGGTAGTAATTTCATAATATACACATATATCAAATTATGTTGTACACCTTTAACTAATACAAAGTTATATGTCCATTATATTTAAATAAAACTGGGGGAGGGGAAGAATTTTAAATAAGAGAGCAATGCAACCAGAAGGAAGTGAAATGCAAGGCAAGGAAACCAGTGATAAGGCAAATGACAATTGAAGTGAGTGAAGAGTGCAAGATAGGGCCATGGTGATGTGGTGAAAAAAAGACACAATTTTAAATTTTGGAAGCAGAATTGGTAGGACTTGATTATTGACTATATGTGAAGCGAGAAAAAATTCCAGAATGATTTATTTGCAGGTTATTATTGTATTGGTATAATTATTACCTTCTACAGGATAATGATTAATTCTTAGTTGGTAGCTCACCTGCACTCTTCTGGTAAATAAGAGCAAAAATATAATTCATGTTGGAACCAGGAAATAAAAGTACAAAAAGATATTATAAAAAAAACATTAAGGAATCAACCACAGTTACACTTCATTCCCTCTCACACTTTCATTGGGTTTTTCCTCCCTCTTCAGGTCCCTTTTACTTACTCTGGTTTCCTTTTTAAAATAAAAATCTGCCTTGCAGTTATATCTATTATTAGATAGCACATGATCTTGTTCTTCCTTCTTCTCACACAGTTCTTAAAAAAGTTGCCTATATTGACTGTTTCAGTTTCATGTCTCACATCACTATAATCTGAACTTTATAGACATTATCTCACTTGATGTTCCTACACCTCTGAGAGATAAATACTATCTATATATATAACAGCCTAAGTGACCATTCAACTGTTAGCTATGATGCACACTGACCACCAGGGTACAGACGCTCAATGCACAGGCATGGAAACATGAAACAGACTGATGAGTCTCAGAGGGAAGGGGGGAAGGAGGAAGGCAGGAAGAGATTAACCAAAGACTTTATATGCATACTAGAGGTCCAGTGCATGGATTCATGCACCAGTGGGGTCCCTTAGCCTGGCCTCAGGGACTGGGCCAAAACTAGCAGTCCGACATCCCCCGAAGGGACCTGGATTGTGAGAGGGCACAGGCCAGGCCGAGGGACCCTACCGGTGCACAAATCCGTGCACTGGGCCTCTAGTTATTTTATAAGAAGAGAAAATTAAGATTTAGAAAAGTTAAATAATTTGTTCAAAGTCACACGGATAGTAAGAATAGGGATAGTCCGAGAGATGCAAATCAAAATGACAATGCGGTACCATCTCACACCTGTCAGAATGGCTATCATCAACAAATCAACAAACGACAAGTGCTGGTGAGGATGCAGAGAAAAAGGAACCCTCGTGCACTGCTGGTGGGAATGCAGACTGGTGCAGCCACTGTGGAGAACAGTATGGAGTTTCCTCAAAAAACTGAAAATAGAACTCCCATTTGACCCAGTGATCCCACTTCTAGGAATATATCCCAAGAAACTAGAAACACCAATCAAAAAGGATATATGCACCCCTATGTTCATAGTGGCACAATTCACCATAGCTAAGATTTGGAAATAGCCTAAGTGCCCATCAGCAGGTAAGTGGATTAAAAAACTGTGGTACATCTACACAATGGAATACTATGCTGCGGTAAAAAAGAAGGAATTCTTACCATTTGCAACAGCAAATGGATGGAACTGGAGAGCATTATGCTAAGTGAAATAAGCCAGTCAGAGAAAGATAAATATCACATGATCTCACTCATTTATGGGATACTGTATAATGAACAACATAAACTGATGAACAAAAACAGATCCAGAGACATAGAAGCAACGATCAGACCGTCAACCTCAGAAGGAAGGTAAGGGAGGGTGGGGGTAAAGGGGAGAAATCAACCAAAGGACTTATATGCATGCATATAAGCCTAACCAATAGACACAGACAACAGGGGGGTGAGGGCATGAGTGTGTGTGTGTGGGGGGGGCAATGTGGGGATAAGGACACATGTATAATACCTTAATTAATAAAGACATTTAAAAATAAATAAATAAAAATATGCCCTTGATGGTTTGTCTCAGTGGATACAGCATGGGCCTGTGGTCTGAAAGATCCCGGGTTCAATTCCAGTCAAGGGCACATTCCTGGGTTTCGGGCTTGATCCCCAGTAGAGGGCGTGCAGAAGGCAGTCAATCAATGATTCTTTCTCATCACTGACGTTTCTAACTCTCTCTCCCTCTCCCTTCCTCTCTGAAATCAATAAAAATATATTTAAAAATGAATAAAATAAAAATATATATTACAATGCAAAGGGTAAAAAAAAAGAATAGAGATAGAAATTAATACCTCACTCCAAAGCCTAAAACTCCTAATGTCTAAGGCAACAAATGACCTTGGGAATGCCAAATCCAATGGAAATTTAAAGTTTTATCTACCAACACATAACTAATTACTTTTTCCTTCTCTCCACCATGACTATATTCTTCCGGTTCTTGCTAAACTTTGGCTCCTCTTCCTCCATCTACTCTTAGTATGTTGGTTTTCAGCAAGATTCAGCCCTTGTCAACACTTAAACTTTGGTATTTCTCAAAGTTCTGTCTTCAGCTTTCTTCCCTTTCTCTATACTATCCCTGGGGGATTTAATTTAATCTATTCTTTGTTCTTTTTTCCTATGTGGGATGGTTGATCTTGAGCCTGCAGAGAGCAAGCCGGTCCAAGACTTCTCCAAGTCCACATTTCTTTGCCTCCAATTATTACGTGCCCAAAGACAGGGAACCACAGATACGCCTTTGTAGGAGAAAAATTTAATCAATTCTTACCTACCACTTAAAAGTTAAATATCCCCAAATCTCTTATCTCTAGTCCAGACCTTTTACCCAAGCTTCAGATTCATATAACCATTTATTAGATATATCTATGTGGATATTCCACGGATATCAGAATTTTAAAATGCCCCCAAATGTAAGCCCTCATTTTCCCTAAACCTAGTCTACTAAAACTAAACTATAATATAAATTCAGAAAAGTACACATATCAAGAGTACATAGACCTCAGTGAATTTTCCCCAAATGAACATAAATGTGAACCCAGCTTTCAGATCGAGAAATGAGACATTATTAGTTTCAGAAAATTAGCCTCTCAAGCCTTCTCTTCCAATAACAACCTCATCCTAAGAACAAACAACCATTATAACAGTTGTAGTTACTTGACACAACCTCAGGCACTTTTGCATATGATTTTCAAGGGCAAGGTCAGGGATAACTCTAAATTGGGTAACAGACATATATATTTGATGTATTGCCCTATTTGCTACCCATCTCCAAACCTAAATGCCATTTTTTAGACTAGTTTGTAGATGAGAACAAACTAATAAAAACAAAGTTTAGTTACTTAAATAATAAATTCCCATATATGCACATCAAGACCTGTTAGTACTATTCAATATATTGCTTAAAGTATTTTCTCAGTGTTGGGTAAGCTAAAGGAATTATGTAAAATACACATTCTGATACAGTATCTATATGGCTGTGTTAAGACTCACATCCCAGTGAATAAAAACCTCAATGAAATCAGAAGCAGAGATATTAGCATTTTTTTGTATTTATAAATGACTATGAAGGGGTTACACTGTTTCTAGTGGTATGAAATAATTAAATGAAAATTCTCTGAGGTCCGTAGATTAAACGTTTAAACATTTTTATAGATAAATATAGCCTAAATCTCTAGAAAAGAAATACCAATAAGTACTGCCAAATCAATCCTGAATACCCATTCATTTGGTAGAAAGTGGTAGGTTAGATGCAATTGTTTCCAATATCTTAGATAAACCTTCATTATGAATTATCTTAAAAATGTACTTTAAACAAAAAAAGATAATTTTGTTTCCTATATACTGCATTTTCTTTCAATTTTATTCTATAGGTCTGAAATAGTATATTACTTTATAAACTCATTAATCATTCTTAACCCATGAAAAAGTCTTTTTCAAATCCAAACTTTATAAGAGATCATTCAGATTATAGTAGTTTCCTACTAAACGTGTCAAAGTCTAAAATTTTTACATATGCCCTTTCTGTTCAAAACTGTACATTTCTATGGTAGAAAAAGTTGATTCTAAAATTTCAATTATTGACTGACATAATTCTGAGTCAAATACAGACATATTTTAAAATTTCAGAACTACGATTACTTACATAGAACATTAATTCTTGAAAACAATGAAGTAATATTGGTTTATTTTGAGTTCTAAAATGGCATATAGATGATACCTCAAAGGAGAACAAGAACTATGTTGCTATTGATCAGTAATTCCTAAATGTGTGAGGCAGGCTTTATTAGAAGGGTATCTATTAAAAATACAGATTCCTAATGAGAAAACATCAGAAAGTCTTAAATTGTGAGACATTCTACAAAATAACTGGCTAGTATGCTTCAAACATAGAAAATGCCAAAAAAGATGGAAGAATTATCCCAAATTTGAGTAGTGTAAGCAGACATGACATCAAAATAAATTGTAGGATTCTGAAATGGATGGTGACCAAAACAAACCAGAACTGACAAAATTTGCATGAGGTCTCTAAATAAGTTAATAGGCTTGCATAAGTGTTTATTGCCAGGTTTTGATTACTGTGCCTTGGTTACATATACCAGTAATGTCAGCATTTGAGGAAGCTGGGTGAAAAGCCTAGGGGAGCTGGGATCTGTTTTTGCAAGTCTGAAATTAGTTAAAAGTAAAAAGTAATCAGTTGCCCTAGCCCAGTGGTCGGCAAACTCCTTAGTCAATAGGGCAAAATATCAACAGTACGACGATTGAAATTTCTTTTGAGAGCCAAATTTTTTAAACTTAAACTTCTTCTAACGCCACTTCTTCAAAATAGACTCGCCCAGGCCGTGGTATTTTGTGTTAGAGCCACACTCAAGGGGCCAAAGAGCCGCATGTGGCTTGCGAGCTGCAGTTTGCCGACCACGGCTCTAGCCAGTCTGGCTCAGTGGATAGAGCATTGGACAGCAGCCTCAAGGGTTGAAGGGTGGATTCTGGGTCAAAGGCAGGTATCTCGATTGCAGACTACATCCCTAGCCCCAATCAGGTGCATGCGGGAGGCAACCAATTGATGTCTGTCTCACATTGATGTTTCTCCCACTCCCTCCCACTCTCTCTAAAAATCAATGGAAAATGTCCTCAGGTGAGGATTAATAATAACAAGAAAAAAAGTAGAGTTGTAGGTCCCAGCCTCAGGATACTGATCTAGTAGGTGGGACCCAAGCATTCTTCTAAAAAATCTTTAATGGATTCTCTGATGCTCCACCAGATTTGGGAACCACTTGCCCAGGACAGTTATTGCAGAATACTCTAGAAACAAACGTTCAGGATAAAAAAAAACTGTATTTATAGAACACTTAAAAGATATCAATGTGATTTTGCCTACATTATCTCAATTAATCTCGAGAAACTCTGAACTATGCAAGGCAGGTATTGGCAACACTAAACTAGTAGCAAAACTTCAGCACCAAAAGATGATCTAAACTGACAAAGTTACAAGTTTAGTAAAAGACAATAGGATCTCTTTATTATTCCTTGTCTACTATTTCCAACATATCTTACTGATTTTATATTTAAGTGGATTTTATTTATTTTTAATGAAATTTATTGGGATGACATCCTATCTAATAAAGAGGGAATATGCTAATTGCTGTCACACCCTCACAAAGATGACGGTGCTCACAGCCAATAAGGAGGGAATATGCTAATAGAGTACCACGCCCTCAAAGATGGTGGCGCCCAGTCCTCTCAGCCCTGCTGGGGTGGCAGACATGTGGCACGGTCAGGCCCGCCCCCAGATGGGTCCGGCCACTCCACGCGTCTGCCTCCGGAGTCCCCCAGTCCCATCAGCCCCCAGCCGCCCAGGGCAGGTCCGAGGTGCAGGCAAGCCTCAGATGTTAGCTGCCCAGCCGCCCAGGGCAGGCCCGAGGTGCAGGCAAGCCTTGAATGGCAGCTGCCCAGCCACCCAGGGCCGCCTGAGGCTCAGGTAACCAGGGCCAGCCGAGGCTTGTGCTGCCAGCAGTAGCAACAGCAGAGGTGTGATGGGGGTGTCACCTTCCCCTGATCGCCGGGTCACCTCCTGCTCCTGAGGGCTCCCGGACTGTGAGAGGGACCCCCACTCCAGTGCATGAATTTTCATGCATCGGGACTCTAGTCGGTTACTAAGATTATATAGGTTTCAAGTGTACATTTCTATGATACATGATCTGTATATTGGATTTAAAATCTTATTGATTTTAAAATGAAACTACAGCTCAATCAGTTGATAGATATTGATATCAGTAAACATAGTTTTAACCTTTTGCACTCGGATGTCGAGTGTGACTCGACACGGTTAGCATTAGAATAAAGGAATCGAGAAAAAAGCAAGCAAGTGCAAAGGGTTAATGAATGAAGAAAAATATGAAACTATGTTATCTTTTAGTAAATTATTACGGTTAAAGTTTATCTGCCTATTGAACAACCAGAAATCTCCACTGACCATACAATGACAAATTATAGCGATAAATGTTATCTGAAGGAAATCAGATGATCCAAAAGTAAAAATAAACCAACATATATAAGTAAAATACCAAATTACCAAAGAACAATCGATTCTTCCATCATGAATCACAAAGAGTTTACTATTTAAATTCTAATAAAACATCATTATAAACAAAACTAAAATTTCACAGATACATTCTTCAGATAAACTGATAGTTTGCTATTTCCAGAAATATCACCAAAGCAAAGCAAAAAAGTAATACAGACTATATTAATAATAAAGGCTTTGTGCAAGTTTTGTTTTGTTAAAACATTAAAAAGATCTGTTAGCAAACTTCAGCACCATACAATAATTATACCAGGTGTACCGGTTAATAATGTAGATTTTGTAATCACAGAAAACACGGTAATTTCAGGAGAAACATCAAAAGTGCTTTATTCAAAGTAATGTCCATCGCTGGCTACACATTTTCCCCATCTTTCAGGTAATTTGTGGATACTGTCCCAATAGAACTTTTCTTGTTTTGAGGCAAACCATTCAGAGTCCCAATTTTCCACTTCTTTGTATGTTTTGAAGTGCTGCTCAAAAAGTGCGTGTGCCATCGATCGGAACACGGAACAAGTGGTAATCTGAAGGAGCAAGGTCTGGTGAATATGGCGGGTGGGTTAATACTTCCCAGATAAGATCTTTTAATGTGTCTTTAACTGGTTTTGAAGTGTGTGATGGTGTGTCATCATGAAGCAAAATTACTTTGCCGTGTCTTCTGGCCCATTCTGGTCATTTCACGATCAAAGCGTGGTTCAAACTGATTATTTGTTGACGGTAGCAATCAGTATTAACAGTTTCACCTGGTTTTAGAAGCTCACAATACACCACACCTTCCTGATCCCACCAAACGCAGAGCATTGTCTTCTTTCCAAAGTGATGTGGCCTTGCAGTCGATGCTGATGGTTGACCTGGATCAACCCATGATTCTGTGTGTTTGGGATTCTCAAAATAAATCCACTTTTCATGGCCAGTCACAATTGAATGCAAAAAAACTTTCTTTCGTGCCGATGAAGCAACATTTTACTGATACTTTTCAGTTTTCCATTTGTCTTTCGTTCAGTTGATGTGGCACCCATTTTACTTCCTTTAAAATCTTTCCCATTGCTTGTAAACTATAGGAAATAGTTTGCTGATCAACGTTTAATCTTTCTGCAAGTTGTTTTTGAGATTGACACGCATCTTCATCCAATAATGCTTGTCATTGTTGGTCTTCAAACTTTTTCAGTTGATCTGGACGTCTTAGTCTTTCACATCAAAATCATCACTTTTAAAGCATTTAAACCAGCGTTCACAAGTATCTTGAGATGGAGCATGTTCACCATAAGCTTACTGAAGTATATGATAACTTTCAGCAGCACTTTTCTTCAAAATAAATTAATGAATTAAAACTTCCCTCAAATGCTTTTTTTGGCACAAAATTCGACATTTTTTAGCGTAAAAATATCTATGATGTTAACACCTTCAGAAAATTTGACATATGAAGTTCTGAATCTTGCTGTCAATACAACAAAATAGCACACATATCAAATCGCATATATATCAACATATGTGTAACTCCATCTATTGAAAAAAATCCGCATTATTAACTGGTACACCTGGGATATCAAAACATAGCTTGGTTCAGAAAGCAAAGAGCAATTCCAAACTAAGTTTACATTTGAAATGTTAACTTATATGAGAAGTCTAAAGCACTAGAAAACCTCTTTATACTTGACATCTATATTTGATTGTCAGATGTAATTTATGCACTCATCTATATCCTGCCCACATATTAGTAGAGTCTGCATAATAAGCTGCAGTCTACACAGTATCAATCTGTAATTGCACCCTGTTGATTCTCTGCAAAAATTTGACAAACACTGAATTTTATCAAATTAGTTAATCTGTTGTAATTAATGCATCCAATGAAACATAAGTGAAGGAAACAAGCAAAAATACATGCACATTTATTTTTTTTATATTTTATTGATTTTTTTACAGAGAGGAAGGGAGACGGATAGAGAGTTAGAAACATCGATGAGAGAGAAACATCTATCAGCTGCCTCCTGTACACCCCCTACTGGGGATGTGCCCGCAACCAAGGTACATGCCCTTGACCGGAATCGAACCTGGGACCCTTCAGTCCGCAGGCCGACGCTCTATCCACTGAGCTAAACCGGTTTTGGCTACATGCACATTTTAATTTTTCTTTGCAAGCCAAGTGAAAAACACTGGGGCTATTTTTAAAATTATTAAACATAAACTTTTTCTTTTATTAACACTTAATTTGGTGAGATTGCTCCTGCTTCAGGTTCATTTTAAAATTCCAGCTTAAACTCATTTGGAAAAAAAACAAGTTTTCAAAGGATTTTGTATTTTAGTTAACCTTAAATTTGTGAGATTAACATTGTATTGTAGCTTTGGACAACTTGGACTATAAATTACTTCCTATTTAAGGCTGGACATAATTTTTCTCAAGAAGTTGAAATTACTTAGTTATTTCATACAAAGTTGTTAAGGATAAATCATAGTCAATATATTTATTTATCAGCACTGTTTAACCCTGTTTTAACATTTTATTTTTCAATTACAGTTGACATTCAATATTAGCACAGTTCAATTTTTATTCCTAATAAACATTTCTTCTTAAAAAAATAAAATGGTGTTTATGTTTTTAAAATTATTGACAAATAGGGACATTAAAATCAAATACTTTACATCAGTGCTTCTAGGATACACATTTTCCCACATATTAATATCTATGAAATCAAGATTCACCTAATCATCAACAATATGCCAGTTTTAGTTGGCAATATTTTTTTTCTTATTAACACAAAATTATCCTCTCTAATAAAATGGTAATATGCAAATTAACTATCACTCCGCTACATAAGCCATGCCCACCAGCCAAGCCACGCCCACCAGCCAATCAGGGCGAGTATGCAAATTAACCCAAACCAAGATGGCTACAGCCACAGAGAGAAAGGTTTCCCAGGTAACAGAGGAAGCCAAGCTTTCCATAGCCATTGCAGGCCTAAGCCTCCACTCAAGCTACAAAGTTTCAATTATAGAAGGTAAACAAATTCAAACAAATGGCGGCAGAATGGAGCTTGAGAGAGCAGGCCAGGGTTGCCGGCGGCAACAGGGGAAGCAAAGCTTTGCGCACACCCTGGCCGGGCCCACCCGCTTAAGGCAACAAAGTTTCAATTGTAGAAGGTGAATTAACTGCCACAGAAATGGCTGCCGCCCCGGAGGGAACAGCAGGCTTGGTTCCGCTCCAGGCTACAAAGTTTCAATTGTAGAAGGAAAATAAATTCCAGATACCAGGGCCTCCGCTTGGGTCGCCAGGGGGCGTGGCTGGCCTGCAAACCACCACAGGCCCCTCGCTCAGGCCGCCCCACGCCCCAAGGGAACCCCACCCTGATCCGGGACACCCTTCAGGGCAAACCAGCTGGCCCCCACCCGTGCACCAGGCCTCTATCCTATCTAATAAAAGAGTAATATGCAGATTGATCATCACTGCAACACACAATATAGCTGCCCCCATGTGGTCAAAGATCCTGCCCCCATGTGGACACATGATGGCCACTACAAGATGGCCAGCAGGAGAGGACAGTTGGGAGGCACCCGGCCTGCAAGGGAGGGCAGTTGTGAGGGACCAGGCCTGCAAGGGAGGGCAGTTGGAGGTGATCAACCCTGCAGGAGAGGGCAGTTAGGGGTGACCAGGCTGGCAGAGGAGGAAAGTTGGGGGCAAACAGGCTGGCAGGGGGGCAGTTAAGCATCAACCAGGCTGGCAGCGGAGTGGTTAGGGGGTGATCGGGCTGGCAGGCAGAAGCGGTAAGGGGCAATCAGGAAGGCAGGCAGGCAAGCAGTTGGGAGCCAGCAGTCCTGGATTGTGAAAGGGATGTCCGACTGCCCGTTTAGGCCCGATCCCACCAGGATCGGGCCTAAACGGGCAGTCGGACATCCCTCCAGGAGTCCCAGATTGGAGAGGGTACAGGCTGGGCTGAGGGACAACCCCCCGCCATGCACGAATTTCGTGCACCAGGCTTCTAGTTGTCTTATAATTAATGACATCTTAGATGTAATGAAATAAAGCACATAGTTTACTAATGTTAAATCTTACTAATACATTTTATATAAAAGTATACTTCTTAAAATTGGAACTGTAAACCTTAATTAAATTCATACTAGTAATGTATATATCAATACTTTCTACAGATGAATGTTTTGGATTTTCACTGAGTTTAAGTTCAGGCATTAGGAATGAAATCAATGAAACATTTTATCTGCTAGGAATTTAAAAATTATAGAACGTACAGAGACTACTAATGACATATGATTTATTAAAAATACATAATACATTTATACACATATTTTTCAAACTGCTTTATCATAGGCCAAGAAACAATGAAATAAGTACTACATTTATAGTTTATCTAAACAAATACTAAATTCCTATTATCTTGAGTACTTGCAATCAGGATCTCATTTATCACTTTATTAACATAAACTACAAAGTGGTTCCACTTTCTGAATTCATCTGATTTCCCCCTCAGATTTTATTTCTATTATTTCCCCTTATATTTTATTTAGACGTAAATGCCCCTCTAGAGATGTGCATTTGAATATACATGTTAGTTTTTTGTTGTTGTTGTTTTTGTGTTTTTTTTTACATGTTAGTTTTTTTAATAAATATACATATACATATGATGGTAGCTAATTAATAAATGTTATTTTCCTTCTAGGGGGTCCAAAAAGACTATAGCAAAAAAAAGGGATAATATAATTGAGATTATTCAATTTTTCACTGTTTTTCTTTAAAACATGACATTGTTAAATATCTACTTGAGCTTGATAAACATTTCCTAATTTAGATGTTTCTGCTTTAACTAAAGAGAAAAGCTACTTCTAGCATCTGATAACTAGCATTCCTAAAACAAACAGAATAATTATCAAATTCAAAGAAAGTTTAGTTATGAAGGACTTTTACAGATTAAATGTATGCCAAGATATGAAGACATTACAATAGAAAAGGGTTGTTTCTGGTCCTACCTCTTTGTTTACACCTGCCACTTCCATTTCAACCTACACCCTTTCATATAACCATGGGCAACTCTTTCAAACTCAGGCTTATTCCAAACAAAATTTACCTGTCCTAGGCTGGATCCCCAGTGTGGGGTGTGCAGGAGGCAGCCATCTAATGATTCTCTCTCATCATTGATGTTTCCACCTCTCTCTCTTTCCCTTCCTCTCTGAAATCAATAAAAAACATTTTTTTTTTTAACTTACCGGTCCTAAATGCTACTCTAGCTAACCTGACAGAGAGACATGCTCATATGGAAAAAACCATTAAAAAGTTAACCTATTCTCCTAGCAACTGTTTTTGTTTTTGACTGTTGTTTTGTTTTTTTTTTAACTGATCTTATTTAGGTACAGAGCCTAATGGAAAGAAAACCTAGGCAGGTGAGTGCAAGTTTAGGTTGGAATGAAGGGTGTGGCTCCTGACCCTGTTTTCCTTCAACAGCTATCTGCTATGTATGTTTTCAGGAAATAACAATAGCTAACATTTATTACATAAATCCCAGGTACTGTTCTGTTTGCTTTAAATGTTATTAAATCATTTTATCCTCAAAATAATACAACAAGGCAAGTACTATCATTATCCCCATTTTATGTGTAAGAAAACTAAAGGTTGAAGAGATTAAGTATTTGTTAAGTCATGCTGCTTGTAAGTGACAAAACTGGAATTTGAACAAATGCAACTGGTTCCAAAGCCAAAGAATTTGAGCACATTATCATATTGCATGCCTAATCTAACTCACAGAACTGCTGTCAAGATTAAATTAAATTATGTCAAAGTGCTCTGGAAAGGACACTCTACTCCTTGTATGGTTAAAACATTAATCTCTAAGTGTCAAAAATAATAAAAAGATTCCAAGTACACTAGCAAGCACAGGCAGTATTGGTTTTTTTCAGATGAGTCTTCCTAGAGTACATAAAATCAAACATATTGGTTAAATAAACACCAACACTGACTATGCATCAACCATACTTACTGTTTACAAATTTACTTTTAAAATTTATATTTCACATTATTAATGGTTATTCTAAAATGTATTCCCTTCAATTTTATCTGATATCAATCATTTGATATTACCAACAGCTCAATTCATTCAAAACGAATGGGAAAACAACATTTTATTTTTTATTTATTTTTAAAAATAATATATTTTATTGATTTTTTTACAGAAAGGAAGGGAGAGGGATAGAGAGTTAGAAACATCGATGAGAGAGAAACATCGATCAGCCGCCTCCTGCACACCCCCTACTGGGGATGTGCTTGAAACCAAGGCACATGCCCTTGACCGGAATCGAACCTAGGACCTTCCAGTCCGAAGGCCGACGCTCTATCCACTGAGCCAAACCGGTTTCAGCGGGAAAACAACATTTTATAAGAAAATGTTTAATATAGCATAAAATGCTATTAATTAAAATGATGTAACCAAGGCTATTTAAATGACTCTCCGCATAAAAATGTAAAACTCGGCAAGTTCAAAATTATAAAATATAGTAGTTTATTGGAAAGCACAGAAATGATATACTTCAATTGACTAATATAGCAACTCTAGATTGTATATGAATTTCATTTCCAACTATATATTTTCCTCTAAAATGAAAATAATCATTGGCTTTGATAGTTTTACTCTTAACAGCTTAATAACAATATATATGCAAGCTTCAATTTTACTTACCTGCCTACAATTTATAAATTCCTCTATCAAAAAGTTCTATACTCTCATCATCACTTGTATTATTTCATTTTATTTTTTCCAGTTTCCTTGCATTATAGTGTCTGTTACTGGTTTTTAAGAGCTTGTTTATGACTAAAGATGTTAACCAATTCTTAATAAGTCGTATACTCTCAACAGTACTTTTTAGCAACTACTCAGTATCTATCCAGTACAATTATCAGCTTATGTTTTCAAGAATGTTATCTGTAAAAACAAGTACTAAATTAATACCGCACAATATTAAAATAATTTATTGTTAATCTCTTTGAACAAAAATATAAACACTCAACTGCAATAAATTATTGTTCCTTACCATATCATTTCATATCTTTCAAAAAATCCAAATTTTTCTATTATAATTTAATTATTTCTAATTTCCTCTAACGTACCTTGTTTTTTCTTGAGCCCAGTTCACTTCTGGTATCTTTTGTCGCTAGCTACCCCCATCCCCCACATTTAAACTTGCTATAACTTTTCAAGTTTTTCTACAAATTTCCTCATTTTATGTGTTGTTTTTAAATATCCTTTCAAAAAAAGTACACAAGTTTATCCATATCTCTGACTTTAATTATGTTAACTTTCAATACATTAAAGGCTTAAAATATGAGGTTTCGTAAAGTAATATTGGAAAAATAAGATACTTTCATACCAAAACCTCTAAGTATGAAAGTAGTAGAAAGTTATTTTTAAAATTTTATTTAAGCTATCTGCAAATAAAATATAAAATCAATAATATTAATTATTACTCTATTATTGCAAGAGAGCATATATTATTTAATGGTTTGGACTGAAAGGGCCTAACAATATAATTCAATTTGGTGGCTACATTTAAAATGCCGAGAATTAATTTGTTTTAAAAAAACTGTATTAGTTCTAAATATTTACATAATGTATCAATATCTTCTTAAGCAAATGAAGATTTTCATAATAAGAGAATTATTTACTGGGTACTTTCTTGTGTTGGGAAAAAAGTAAAAAAAGTAAATACTTTTCATATAAAACGTACAGAAATGACCAAATGTTCTGCAAAAACAATTCTAAACTATACTGACCTTAGGTTGTTTTTATCCTTGCATCTAAAACAACCATACATATAAAACAAATAATACTACATTTTATTTTTTGAAAATGTATTAGATAATTTGTCAAATAAAAATGCCTAGGATTAATATATCCTCCTAGAGCAATTCTTTGTCCTTGTATTTTTCTTGGAGCATTAATCCTCACCTGGTCTCTTGATTGCATGGATTAAATCAGAAAGATTGTAAGAGCCAAAGGGCTGCGTACTGTTGATTAAAAGTCTTAGTTTTCATGCCATTCCATTTAGTCAAAGGTTATGAGAAAATTTTGTATTTCATGTTTCCGAAGTATAAGGTGCCCAATGGAGTATGACTAAGAGCTTAAAAGATCTTAATGAAGAATTTTAATGCATGTTCTGTAAAGAAAGTAAATTTGAAACTGGAACAGCAATATGGGTTTAGTTTTGTTTTTCTTTTTCTGTTTTATATAGAAATATTTTCCTTTAAAATTCCTTTTACTAATATTAACTTAAAAAAAAAAGCTATGTTCACAGGATGATAAAATTTAGTAGATCCTGGAATATTACCTAATTCAGTAAAAAAAAGCAACAGTTTACATAGTCTCTAACAACTGAAAACTCCAAAGTGGGAGAAAACTCATCACACGCACATCAAAGGAATTAAATTTGATTCTTAACCAACTTACCCAATTTTTGACTTCTCTTTTAACTTAGAACAAGTTCTTGCTTTTTTGCTCTCTTTGTCCTTTGGCTTGGCTTTCATCCTTCTGCTTCTCCTCTCCTCTCTTCCTTCAACTGAAGCACTAGGAAAGTTCTCAGGGCTCATGACTCGTGGAATATTGCGCTCCCCACGCTCCTTTGCTTTGGCTATGGCCTCTGATATTATACGATTGGCCTTTTCTTGCTTGCTTTCTGATTCCACCTTTTTTCTCTGCTTCTTCTCGGACATGATCCTCACCTGGGTATTCTGCAACTTAGTGTATGTCCCAGAACCATCATTCTTCTTGGAAGACGGAGGCTAGAGAAACCAAAATATTATTTATACAACATACCAGAGTACATTAAAAAAAATGAACATAAATATCTGAGTATTTTAAATTAGGCTTAAAGAAGTAACAAACATGAGCAAATATGTGAGTGTTACAAATTGAAAATTAAAACATTTTGCTAGTCTAGAAATTAGTGTAC
The DNA here is from genome assembly GCF_951640355.1 of Cnephaeus nilssonii. Classification (NCBI taxonomy): domain Eukaryota; kingdom Metazoa; phylum Chordata; class Mammalia; order Chiroptera; family Vespertilionidae; genus Cnephaeus; species Cnephaeus nilssonii. The sequence goes on from NC_137091.1 coordinate 4,189,333, forward strand.
GTATGAAATAAAAAGCTCAACTAGTGCTTTTAAAAATGAAGGTTAAAGACGGATAATACAGATTCACTTATATTTTCATAGCATTCTTGATTAGTTGATTCAAATTTTACCATGTAAATATTTTATACATTTGACATTTTTTAAAAAAGGTCTTTTCTTTCTTCTTCATTCCAGAACTCTGAAAATTATTAATATATTTAAATTAGCAATTTTAACACAGAATGGCCACTCCTATTATAATTGTTAGAAAAATAAAGCCTCTGGTTTATAAGAAACTAGAACTAGACCCTGAAACATTGAAATAATTTTAATGTGCAATAGGCAGCAACATAGCTAGTTAGTAAACATTCCCATACTTAAAATTAGAGAAAGTTTTAGTTTTTCCATGGAAGAGTTAAAATGTGTCCTCCCCCCCCCCCCCCCGCCTTTCTATATCACAATTATTTTGCTCAAGCAATTCTGGAAAAAAACACACAAGTTTTATAGTTTTATGTTAAAATTATTAATATTTAGCAATATCACAGGAAGCAGATCAACAGCATTTTTAAAAGAATATCCTGTTTAAACACACATTCATCCACATATAGATCACAGTTTTGTTATGTTCTTACCCGTAAACATGCCTCTGACTATAGCAAAGGAAAAAACCACCAGGAATTTCCAAACACATTTTCATGCTGATTCCAGTGGGCTTCACTGGATATCTTTTCTATACCTGCCTCATCAAAGGTTTCATCTCAGTGCTGCGGCACTGGGAGAGGAAGGAAGGCTTAGAATCGCTCACTAAAATGCCACCTTAAGGCCTACAGGCTATAACAAATAACCAAGACTCGAGAAAACAGCAACAAGCTCAAGATGGCGATGCAGTACGACTCCCGCAGCAGCAGCCAGTAATAAGGAAGGTTATTCAATCCCATTAGCCTTTTAGCCCAAAGAACCCCTCCTCCTCCCACTCATTCAGGCTTTCACTTACCCTTCCTCTTGGCCTCTTCACTGAAGACATTTTTGGCGTCAGACAAAGGCTTGCCCTCTGCTTTTTCACCACCCCAGGCAGTGCTCAAGAAAAAAGCATTGAAAGAAGATTCCTAAATGGCCTATTTAGCAAGCTGCAACCAAGAGGTGCACAACCCTCCACAAATACACATTGTGACTGATCAACACATTTCTGCCTTAGCAAGTTTATCTCCACTGTTCATCCTATTTAGATATGAAAAGGCTGTAAAGTCCTCCTGAAAAGCTGAGTTCCCTCAATAGCTATAAGCAGATAGCCAGATTCCAACAAAGCACAGAAAGAAATGCATGCACAAAGCATCAAAATGCATCAGCATGAATATTAGAGATGTCGTTAAAAATACTGACTCCTTCTGCGGAAGTAGGCCAGCAGATGGTGCTACCAGTTATTATTCCATTAGACTCTGCAATTTAACCCCCAATGGACTGTTCTTCCCTCCATGTAACACATTAACTCTCACGCTGCCATTTCCTGCAGCCAAGTTTTTAAAAATATACATTAAAAACCTGACTTTTAAAAATCACCTGAAAACTGAAATGATGGTTAAATAGCTTTATGTAGCTATCGGTATTAAAAAACAAAACCCAATGCAATTTTTACTGGAGAAAAACACTTTTCCGCATGATACCCTAAAATATTTCAAATATAGAAATAGCTGAAGGCAAACAAAGGGTTAAAGAGCAGGTCATGCAAATGAACACATAGCAAGTGACTTCTCTTTAAGAAATTAGATAAGGTCTCTTATGATTCTTCTAACAATAAGCTAAAAATGCTATTTTCAAAATAGAGAAATTAAGCTATTTTCATTTAAATTCTAAAAAGAATTTTAAAGTGAACACACCAGAGTTGTCTATAAAGAATTACTAACCACAATTAAATTTTTCCTTAAATGTGAACACATTAATTTTCCTAAAATAAAAATATAAAATCTTCCTAACCTTTACCCCTCATATTCCATTTTAATTGCATTGCTGAGTTTTTCAAATAAATTTTTAATTGTAGTTCCTTGCTAAAAACAAGTAGCAAGTCCACCTGAATTTGTTCATCAGTACAACTTTTCCTTCCATAAAAATTTGAGACTATTTTAGTAAGCAGTGTCCTTAAGTAGCTAAAACATAATTTTCATTGCTTAAAACTTAAGTTTACCTCTTTCATTGATACTAATATTTCTCATTTGGTCGTGGCAAGTCATCTGTTACCTCTATCAAAGAATCCTTTTTAAATTTTTTTCATTTTAGGCATCGGAAAGTCTCATAACAGAGTAACATTATATGAACTGTCCTAGAAAGACGAATCTGGACAGCAGGAGAGAAAATTAAAGGCAGAGGACTGACTACTAATGGCAAGGACAGGTTCTGAATGACCCGAGAGGTCATCTATGTAAAAATCACAATGACCAAATAATAAGGGCCAATTCTTACCAAGTGCTTATTTTATTAAGTGCCAGGCACTATTCTAAGCATTTTGCATGTAATAACTAATTTAGTCCTGAATGATAATAGGGGTATAGTGACAATGCAGTAGCAAATAGGAGACATACTCCTAGAGCAGAATTACAAAATGATAGAACAAAACTAAGAGCAAAGAATTTTAAAAATCATAACAATAACAAGAGATAACACTTGTTTAGTCCTTACTTTGTGCCAGGCACTATTACTAATATTACATATATAGTAGCTCAATTAATCTTCGAAACAATTAGTCGTGAGAGATGGACTACTGTTATCCTCATTTGATAGCTGAGGATACTGAGGCATAGAGAAGTGACTTGCCCAAGATCACACAGCTACTCAATGATTGAGCAGGGATTAAAAGGCAGAGACAGCCCTAGCTGGTTTGGCTCAGTGGATAGAGCGTGAACCTGTGGACTGAAAGGTCCCGGGTTCAATTCCAGTCAAGGGCAAATGCCAGCGTTGCGGGCTCAATCCCCAGTAGGGGGCATGCAGGAGGCAGCCAGTCAACGATTCTCTCTCATCATTGATGTTTCCATCTCTCTCTCTACCTCTCCCTTCCTCCCTGAAATCAATAAAAATCCTATCTAATAGAGGGAATATGCTAATTGACCATCACAAAGATGGCTTCACCCACAGCTGAGGCCAAGTTCCCATAATGAGCCTTAACGAGCAATCAGCAGGGACCTGAGGCTACGCCCTCCCACGCCCCCCTGGGGCTTGACAGGGGACCTCAGGTCCTGCCCTCCACCCCGGCCCCAGGCCGGGGAACCTCATATTGCACCCCCCGCCCAGTAGGGCTTCACAAGGGACCTCAGGCCGCGCCCCCCGCCCCATCACCAAGCCAGGAGACCGGAGGCTGCGCCCCCCCTGCCTGGCTGGCCTTGACAGGGGACCTCAGGCCATGCTCCCTACCCAGCGGGGCTTGACGGGGGACCTCAAGGTGCACCCCCAGTGCTGGGTCAGGGGAACTCAGGCCGCACCCCCACTCAGCGGGGCTTGATGGGGGACCTCAGGCCATGCCCCCCACTCAGCAGGGCTCGAGAGGGGATCTCAGACCGTGTCTCCCACCTGGCGGGGCTTGATGGAGGACCTCAAGGCACGCTCCCTGCCCCGGTCTGGGCTGGGGGACTTCAGGCCACACCCCCCGTCCTGGTGCCAGGCCAGGGGACCTAAGGCTATGCCCCCTGCCCAGCAGGGCTTGACAAGGGTGGGACTGGCCAGGTCTGGATCTAGCGCAATGGGGAGGGGGGGTGGCCAGGTCTGTGTCTCAAGCGATTTTGAGGTGCATATGGGTGGGTGGGGACTTGGCTCTGGGTCCCATGGTGTACCCCAGACTCTGACAGGAGGAAGGTTTTCATATACATTTTACTAATTTTCTTTCATCTCTGACACTTCTATTATAGAGAAAGGGCAAATAGCAATATTAAATTATTTCCTCTAATTAATCCCCTTTTAATGTGCACGAATTTCGTGCACTGGGTCACTTGTATATTAAAAAAGGCAGAGACAGCTTCATTATGAAAAGCATGCTCTTAACCACTATATCGTATTTGGTTCAAATACCATAATTTAGAGCAGTGGTTCTCAACCTTTCTAATGCCAAGACCCTTTAACCCTTTGCACTCGCTTGCTTTTTTCTCGATTCCTTTATTCTAATGCTAACCGTGTCAAGTCACACTCAACATCCGAGTGCAAAAGGTTAATACATTTCCTCATGTTGTGGTGACCCTCAACCATAAAATTATTTTCGTTGCTACTTCATAACTGTAATTTTGCTACTGTTATGAATCGTAATGTAAATATCTGTGATTTCCAATGGTCTTAGGCTTTACAGCAGCAGTTCTCAACCTGTGGGTCGCGACAGATATTTACATTATGATTGTAATGTAAAAATCACAGATATTTACATTACAATTCATAACAGTAGCAAAATTATAGTTATGAAGTAGCAACGAAAATAATTTTATGGTTGGGGGTCACCACAACATGAGGAACTGTATTAAAGGGTCTTGGCATTAGAAAGGTTGAGAACCACTGATTTAGAGGAACTAGTTTGAACACAGAAAAAAGTGACTTTCTCAAAATTGCAAAGAAACTAGCAATAAAGCTAGGATGAAATTTAGGTCTTATCACTGCCCTTTCCAAGATGTAGAAAGCAACTAGATATGGAGGGGTAGGGCTGAAGAGCAGGGAGAGTCAATATTTGGTTTCTAGAATAAGTAACTGGTACAGAAGGCAAAAGAAATAGGAAATTTAGTTGATAAAGGGTGTGCATGTGTGTGTGACAAGTTTAATTATTTTACACTGAATTTGAAATGAAGAGCTCCAGTAACTGGAAATTTAGAATTGGATTCTCAGAGAGGACAGGTCTAGAATACCAGATATGGAATCTTCTGCTGTTTTCTTTCAATACCCTTAACTCATTGACATGATCCACAAAACATTGTTTTGATTTCTAAAATATCTCATTTCTGTAAAGCTTTCCAATAGATTCTATTATTTTACTCAAAATCTAAATGACTTAACATTAAATCTTAATCATAGACAACAGGGAATCTATGATTAAATATTCTTCTATTAGAATACAATATTTTAAAACTATATTCCCACAGATCAATATTGAGGTGTTAACTAAACATTTTCAATTCACACATACATTCAACATACAAAAGGGTAGCTGCTAGACTTTTTTCAATGTTATATTTTTTCTCCCTTTACTGTATATAAGCACTACTCAAATTCTGTCGACTACTTAACTGTATTTAGTTTTGTTTTCTCCTTAGTCCCAACAGTCCTGCTGTATTAAGTTTCCAATTATTACATTGTAGTTAGTTAGGAAAATATTCTCTCTTATCCACAGAAAATATACACTAAAGTCTTTGAGGGTGACAGAACATCAGCCTTGTACTTTACAAGTATTTACCAAATGAAAGAATTTTTTTTTATTTCAGTTGTGATTTTTTCTGTAAAGTTGTCAAGTCTCAAAATACCAGTTTTTTAAAAATTAAAAATAAAGGCAAAGGACTTTGTCCCAAAGAACTTATATGCTAAATAAGAAAAAATATTAAAGAAGATAAAGACATATATTAATATCATCTCCAAAATTTCTAAGAAAAAGAAATTATAGCAAAACATAAGGTGATATCTTGTGATATGTTAATTATTTTGATAGCAATTGGAAGGAATATATGAAAGACCCGGAGACATTATAATATTGGAGAAACTCAAGGATTTATGGTATGAGTGTTTTTCAAACCACAGGTCATGACCTAAAAGCAAGACATGATATAAATTTAGTGTGGTCAGACTAACATTAAAAAATGAAATAGACGAGAATGAAAAAAGATGGTGTCTAACCTTTATGAATGTTAACTCTTACAAAATCAGAAAGTTTTCATACCACCTGTTATCTTCTTTCCCTTTGTGAAAGAATGAAGCAAAGAGATTTTGGCAAGAAACCAGAGGTGTTAAAATCTGAGGGGGGACTCAGGTCTCTTCGCTCTTGGTGGAATAATTTTCCCAAATACTCTACCCCCACACTTGGGAATTCATCAATTTTAAATATTTTAGTTGTATACAAATACTAAAAATTATTGAATTAGCAGTGTGTGGACTTTAAGGGGAAATTACAAACTTCAAAAAAGAAGGAGAGAATGATCACATGGCTGCTATACATCTACTATGGAGAGCACAGCTTCCCCTCTTGGGGAAAAAGTAGATAGAAAAATAAAAGTTCTATTTCACATATTTTAAAATATGAAGGAATAAAAGGTCTCAAATAATGAAAATAAGTATAGTCCTATCTAATAAAAGAATAATATGCAGATTGATCATCACTGCAACACACAATATAGCTGCCCCCATGTGGTCAAAGATCCTGTCCCCATGTGGACACAAGATGGCCAGCAGGAGAGGACAGTTGGGAGGCACCCGGCTTACAAGGGAGGGCAGTTGGAGGTGATCAACCCTGCAGGAGAGGGCAATTATGGGTAACCAGGCCGGCAGAGGAGGGAAGTTGGGGGCAAACAGGCTGGCAGCAGAGTGGTTAGGGGGTGATCAAGCTGGCAGGCAGAAGCGGTTAGGGGCAATCAAGAAGGCAGGCAGGCAAGCAGTTGGGAGCCAACAGTCCTGGATTGTGAGAGGGATGTCCGACTGCCCGTGGGATCGGGCCTAAACGGGCAGTCGGACATCTCTTGAGGGGTCCCATATTAGAGAGGGTACAGGCTGGGCTGAGGGACAACCCCCCTCCGTGCACGAATTTTGTGCACCGGGCCTCTAGTTCCTTAATAAGAATAAAACACAGAACAAGGAGTTTTCAACAACATAGATAAAACTGCACTGTAGCTAAACATCTTTCAAGCTTTCTCAGGAGACAGGACTCTCAGACTTCAGGCCTGGAGGACCAGGAGGATGGAGTTCCATTAGAAGAGAATGTAAAACAGGAAAGACACAGCAAGCCTTGAACACACAATGCAGAGAAAGTAACAGAAGAAAACCACTAGTGAAACCCCAAAACTAGAAGTTTAGGGAGCTAGCAGATGAAGAGGAGCTAATGAGGAAAACAAAAAGAAACTACAAGATGAGGATCAGGAAAAAGTGGTGACAGGAAAGGGTTAAGCGCTCTGCAGTCAAAAGCAAAGTATCTCAAAGTAATGTGATATTATAAAGCTAACTTACAAGGCATTTTAGTTCCCTTAAACTGTTTATGGTAAGCCAGTGCGCTAGCTTTTAATCTTCTCAAGAAGGATCATAATTATCTAGTTAAAAATTCACATTAAACAAGTCTTCCAAAAACAAGAAATTTGTAGTTAATCTCGGTAATGTGTCAAACATTAGTGTGGTGAATTCTTTTGTTTTTTATTTATTGCGCATGATTTCCCGAGCCCCTCCACCCCCCACAAGCTACCAATAAAGACTTGCTTTTAAAGAGAAAAGGGGCAAAAACTGATTCAAGAGTGTATTATAAATCTGTCAGAATTCTTCTGAGTTTTACTCTTAGATTTGCTTTCAGAGTTTTTGATGGAAGTGAAGCAATAATTTTTTTTCATATTCTTCACATCTGTAAACTGCCATGTTCACAATAAATGGCTTATTTTCATCTTGTGACTTGTGTAGTACACAGGTTTCTACTTGTAGCTAACCATGACATTAATTTTTTAAGTATCATAAATCTTGAAACTTACATTAAAAAGGTAATACTATGAAAAGTATTGCTTTATCTTAATCATCCACAGAGCAGGTTAGGCAAATAGTGTATTCTCATAAAAGTTCTGTATTTTTAAAAATAAAATTTATTACATGACTTACAGGAAACACAGAGAGAGAAATGAATGTGTTGTAATCCACAACATCCAGAATGTGGGAAACTCTGTAAGTGGCTCTGTTTCTTCAGCAAAAAAAATGTAAGAAACAAAACAAAGAAGGGTTCAGAACTATAGATTAAAAGATACTTAAGACTAAGTGTGAAGGAAGATCCAAGATGGCGGCGTAGGTAAACATTTTAACTGCTGCCGTCCACAACAATTTCGTAACTACAACTAAGAGACAAAACGTTTATCGCCCAGAACCACGGGAAAAGCTGGCTAACTGGAGGCTCTACAACTAGACAGAAAGAGAAAAGAGCATTCAGGGCACAGACGCTGAATAACTGAGGTACGGGGGCGCGCACGGGATACGAGCTGGTGGCAGAGCCCGGTTGGCGAGCTGGCGGCGGAGCCCGGTTGGCAGCGGGCGTTGCTTTCTTCGGCCCGAAGAGAGACAAGCTCCCGATCTCTCTGAAATCCATTTTCTGAGGAGAAACTGGGCTGTCTGCCATCGGGTTAGAAAGTGAGGGTGGCTTGCTTGCAGAGCTGCGCGCAAGAATAACCGTTTGCTGTGCTGGGGCGCGAGACGTGGGGACGTGGTCGAGACGGCTCACGGCCAACCATTGCTGTTTTCCACGCCCTAGCCTAGTGACGTCCTGAGACTCTGCCCTGCACAATCTACCAACATACCCAAGCTCCAAGCAGCGGCTTTTGCATATGAATGGCCTTCTCTATTGCAGTTTAACTCTAGTAAACTTGCAACCTGGTACAGACAGCGCCAAAGCCTCCAAGCTCCAAGCAGGGAGGAGAGGACTGTGGTTCTCAATGTAGCACCTGCAGGGCAGCCTCAGACAGTAGCTGACCTGCACCCCATTGGAGATCCAGAAGCCAATGCACCTAGTGGTCAGTGTGAGACACCAGATTTCAACTCCTCACACCCATAAATGACACATTCGGGAGGCGGACTTAGTGAGCACAAAAGCCCCACTGAAACAAGTCCTGCACCATAAGCATGTCTCCAGCGCAGCAGTTCTCCCATTATAGACACAGCGGGTCCTCACAGCCAATTGGCCTGGAGGTCAATTCCTCCCAGTGTAACAACAGCAATCAAGACTTAACTATACCAAGACTTTGCACTCAGCCCACAAAAGGGTGTACTAAGAGCGGCCACCTTGGGTGATTGGGGAAGCTGAGCTACTGGCCCCTATAGGTCACCTACCACACCAAGCCACTCCATCAACACAGGGAGGCAGCCAAAATGTGGAGACACAGAAGCATGTCACGAACGGGAGACATGGAGGAAAGTAAACTACTGGATGACACTGTGTTCAGAACCACATTTATAAGGTTACTCAAGAATCTTCTAAAAACCGCTGAGAAACTTGAAGAGACCTCCGAGGAACTTAGTGAGACCTTCAAGGACCTGAATGAGAATGCCAAACAAATGGAAAAGGACCAGTCAGAAATTAAGCATACACTGTCTGAAATAAAGACTATACAGAAACTCAACTGTAGATCAACGTACCCCAAGAGTCAAACCAAAGATCTAGAATATGAGGAATCAAAAAACACCCAACCAGAGAGGTGGAAAGAAAGAAGAATCCAAAAGTGTGAGGATAGTGTAAGGAGCCTCTGGGACGGCTTTAAGCGTACCAACATCCGAATTTTTGGGGTGCTAGAAGGAGAGAGAGAGCAGGATATTGAAGGCCTATTGGAAGAAATAATGTCAGAAAACTTTCCCTACCTGGTGAAAGAAATAGACTTACAAGTCCAGGAAGCGCACAGAACCCCAAACAAGAGGAATCCAAAGAGGACCACACCAAGACACATCATAATTAAAATGCCAAGGGCAAAAGACAAAGAGAGAATCTTGAAAGCAGCAAGAGAAAAACAGTTAGTTACCTACAAGGGAGTACTCATACGACTGTCAGCTGATTTCTCAACAGAAACTATGCAGGCCAGAAGGGAGTGGCAAGAAATATTCAAAGTGATGAACAGCAAGAACCTACAATCAAGATTACTCTACCCAGCAAAGCTATCATTCAGAATTGAAGGTCAGACAAAGAGCTTCACAGACAAGAAAAAGCTAAAGGAGTTCATCACCACCAAACCAGGATTACAGGAAATGCTGAAGGGTATTCTTTAAGAAGAGGAAGAAAAATAAAAAAGTAAAGGTAAAAATTATGAACAACAAAAAGACATCAAATACATACTTACCAACAAGTGAATCTAAAAATCAAGTGAATAAAAAATCTGAAGAACAGAATGGACTGGTGAATATAATAGAATCAGGGACATAGAAATGGAGGGGATGGACAATTCTCAGGGGGAAGGGGGACTGAGGGGTGCAGGAAGAAATTGGACATAAATCTTACACCTATGGATGAAGACAGTGGTGGGGGGTAAGGGCATGGGGTGGGGTAGGGAATCAGGTGGAGGGGAGCTATGAGGGGAAAAAAAAAAAAGAGGAACACCTGTAATAATCTGAACAATAAAGATTTATTATAAAAAAAACTCTGAAGAACAGAATGGACTGTGAATATAATAGAATCAGGGACATAGAAAGGGAGTGGACTGACAATTCTCAGGGGGAAGGGGGCCTGAGGGGTGCAGGAAGAGATTGGACAAAAATCTTACACCTATGGATAAAGACAGTGGCGGGAGGTAAGGGCATGGGGTGGGGTGGGGAATCAGGTGGAGGGGAGCTATGAGGGGGGGAAAAAGAGGAACACCTGTAATAATCTGAACAATAAAGACTTATTATTAAAAAAAAAGACTAAATGTAATGCCAAAATAATAACAAATAGAAGAAAAAAAGGGCCACTTAAAATACATATCAACCAAGTATAATATGTGGCCCTTCTTTTTTTTTTTACAAAAAATTAAAGCTTAAAAAAAATACAATGTGGCCCTTCTTTTAATTTCAACCTGAACACGTTAACTGTAAAAATACATTTAGTAAACTACAAGGGAAATTTCAATTTTGGCTATTTGATTATTAAGGAAGTATAGTTATATTTTAGGTGTGAAACTGATTTTGTGCTGTCTTAAATACAAAAATATTTGTGTTATTAGATATGTAAATTAAAATATTTACAGATGCAGTGGTGATTAGCAGGACAAGAAAGCTAGATGCATGTTGGAAGAATGATAAGCAATTAACAATGAAAAGCAATGGATTAGATTATCAAGTGTCATAAATCACCTATAATAATAAAAGTGTAATATGCTAATTAGACCGGATGTCCTTCCGGATGACCTTCCGGATGAAGCCAGGGCTGTGAGGGAAGCCTGGGTCCCGGGTGCTGGAGGGAAGTCCAGACCTACTCTTGCACAAATTTCGTGCATCGGGCCTCTAGTGCTAAAATATCTGGACTTTATGCTGAAAGAATTAAGGAATCAGTAAATAATCACATATAGAGAAGTAACAGGATCAGATTTTTATATCAAAGGTTACGAAGTGATTCCAATAAATATACCTGAATACTTGATGAAAAATTTATGAAAAGGTCATACATGAAATAAAAACATGTAATAGTCAACCTTCTATTATTTTACTTCAGTTTGTGTTGCTTTTTCAATGCTGCACTGTTCAAAAGTTCATCTATTCCATCCAAACACAAGTATATTTTTAAAACCACAAAACCTCACCCAAGTTCACTACTGAATGACAACACTAAATATATCGAATTCATCAGTTCCTAAATTACCCGTGACACTGAAAGCTATTGAAAACATATATAAAAGGCTAATATGCAAAGTGTCCCCTCGGGAGTTTGGGAGAATGGAAGTTCGATCACTTGCTATGACGTGCACTGACCACCAGGGGGCGGAGTGGAACATGGCGGGGGACCAGCATTGGCAGCGGGGTGCTGAGGGAGCGAGGAAAGGAGGAGGCGAGGAGGCAGGGGGGCCAAGGGTTGGGAGAGGGGGGACCACAGTGGTGGTGCGTGGGTGGCGAGGGAAGGAGGAAGCAGGGAGGCGGGGAACCTGTTTGACCCTGATAGCCGTCCAGGCATAGGGACCCTACCCATGCACGTTTTCGTGCACTGGGCCTCTAGTTCAAAACATAATATTGAGATTAAGGGAAGGTTTTTGAGTCGGCTTGCCCTGGTTTCTAATTCCAGTTTCATCATTTACCTGGGCCTCAGCTTCGTCTGTAAAAGAGAGGAAATAACCTATCTACCTACTATGGCTTAGTAAGTTTCCCTATTGGAAAACATTTGCACCAGTTAGACTATATGTCCCAGTCTGTTCCTCAGTGCCATGTAAGTGAGTACTCTGCGCTTCTCAGATCATATCTGTTCAGGTGCAATACTTTCAAGATGATTCCACCTAGTAATAGGCCATCATGCTTCTTGATGATCTGATTATCTAAGAATGTTTTTAAATTGTGAGCCATCAATTCAGTTAATAGCCATTAAGGTTACATGGTTGGTAAGTAGCAGAAAGGAGTTTTAAACTCAAGGCTGCTTAACCAAAGTTACTATTTTGTTTTATTATTAATGTTTAATTATACAATATTTTAATAGAGAAAATTAAGACCCATGAAACAAGATTACATAGATATAGTATTTGCTTTTTATTTTAAATCTTTCATTTAAATAAACAGGGATAGCCCTAGTTGATTTGGTTCAGTGGATAGAGCCGTGGTTGGCAAACTGCAGCTCGCGAGCCACATGCGGCTCTTTGGCCCCTTCAGTGTGGCTCTTCTACAAAATACCACGGCCTGGGTGAGTCTATTTTGAAGAAGTGGCATTAGAAGAAGTTTAAGTTTAAAAAATTTGGCTCTCAAAAGAAATTTCAATCGTTGTACTGTTGATATTTGGCTCTGTTGACTAATGAGTTTGCCAAGCACTGGGATAGAGCATCGGCCTGAGGACTGAAACGTCCCAGGTCTGATTCCAGTTGAGGGCACATGCCCGGGTTGCAGGCTGGATCCCCAGTAGGGGTGTGCAAGAGGCAGCCAATCAATGATTCTCATCATTGCTGTTTCTATCTCTATCTCCCTCTACCTTCCTCTCTGAATTCAATAAAAATATTTTAGAATCCTATAAAATAAACAGGTAATATGCAAATTGACCCTCATGCCCTAACAAGATGGCTGCCTACAGCAATCAGGCCCGCAGCGGAGTTAGTGAGAGACAACCAAATGACTGAACAAGCAGGCTGCATGGGGCAACCAGGCCGGCGGGGGGGGGGGGGGGGGGGTGGCGCGGGAGGGCAGTAAGAGGTGACCAGGCTGGGGGGGGGGGGGAGGGTTACTGTTGGGGACAACCAGGCCAGCAGGGAGGGCAGTTGAGGGCGATTAGGCTGGCAGGGGGGGCAGTGAGGGGTGACTAGGCCAGTGAGGCGGGGCGGGGGGCTGTTGGGGGCAACCAGGCCAAGGGGGGCAGTTAGGGGTGACCAGTCTGGCAGAGGGTGGCAGTTGTGGGTGACCTGGCCACCAGGGGGGGCAGTAAGGGGTGACCAGGCAGGCAGGCGAGTGATTAGGAGCCAGTGGTCCAAGATTGTGAGATGGATGTCTGACTGCCGGTTTAGGCCTGGGGATCGGGCCTAAACCGGCAGTCGGACATCCCCCAAGGGGTCCCGGATTGGAGAGGGTGCAGGCTGGGCTGAGTGGACCAACCGCCCCCCCCACCCCCCCCGCCGCATGAATTTCATGCACTGGGCCTCTAGTAAATAAATAAACAGATATATACTATAACTATTCCATTGTGTCCCCTTCCTTCCCCAGATGTTTATGAACTATGCCTCTAAGATGAAGTTAAGACACACACACTGAAAAGATATATAACAAAGTCAGAAGGGTTGTTTGCTCTGGAAAGGGAGAAGAAAGGGAGTAGGGATTTCAATGGTTAGCCATTATATGTGTGTGTTTTTTTTAATTAAAAAAAAGATTTAAAACAAATATTACATTTGTTAAACCTATGTGGTGGATTTATGGCTATCTGTTACAATGCTGCTAATTTTTATGTTTTAGCATGGTTAGCAGTAGCAACATATAGGTTTATGTTGATTCAAAGTTTAGCCTAGAAACTGATAGTTTAAATGGCTACATTATTTCAATTCTAATAGCTTTTAAAAAGATACTATGTACTAGATGAATGGCTGTTGAGTGTAATGTTGAAAGGACCTATGTTCAGAAAACAGAAGGTTAGCTAATATATATAGTCTCACATATATACATGTACTAGTTAAGTTTGGGGGGGGGGGGAGTCAAAAGTTACACACAGATAGTTTCATTGCATCAGCACCCCCATCCCCTGATTGTACAAGAGTCAACTGTATATTCACACATTCATACACATATTAATTTAAAATACTTAATCTTATTGAAGATTTATAATTCCACATAATAAACTGTTATAAAAGGTGGTATTTTAATACATTTAATGTTTAATTAATAGAATTAAGGATATTTTGTATAAATTTTCATTTAAAAAATAATAAAAAATAAGTTCATTTTTTCTAAATATATTTTATTGATTTTTTTTAAAGAGAGGAAGGGAGAGGGATAGAGTTAGAAACATTGATGAGAGAGAAACATTGATCAGTTGCCTCCTGCACACTCCCTACTGGGGATGTGCCCGCAACTAAGGTACATGCCCTTGACCGGAATCGAACCTGGGACCCTTCAGTACGCAGGCTGATGCTCTATGCACTGAGCCAAACTGGTTAGGGCTCATTTTTTCATTTAATTAGGGTAGATTTTTTTCTTTATAGCTCAAATTACTATGTACATTTATGTACATTTAAATGTTTATTACTAAAATAGCTTTCAAATATTTATAATCTTTCTCATTCTTCTTTCACTTCAAGATAAAAGAAATCTTTTTTTTTTTTAATCCTCACCCGAGGATATTTTTCCATTGATTTTTAGAGAATGTGGAAGAGGAAGGGAAAGATGGAGAGAAATATCAATGAGAGAGAAACACATCGACTGGTTGCCTCCTGCACACGCCCTGACCAAAATCGAACTCGGGACCCTTTGATCCACAGGCCAATGCTCCATTCACTGAGCCAAACCAGCCAGGGTTAAAAAAAATCTAAAAGATCCTTAGCAACTCACTTGTCTTTCTCAAATTATGCAAAATCCCTTTAACTTACCCCAGTCTTAGCCAACATTTTTCCTGAAGAAAAAATAAATTTAGAAAGCACATTAACAGATTCTAAGAATGACAGAGGGGGGGAACTCATAGCTATTTACAGACAGATCACTGCACTTCAAAGGACATCCTGCCGAAACCGGTTTGGCTCAGTGGATAGAGCGTCGGCCTGCGGACTCAAGGGTCCCAGGTTCGATTCCAGTCAAGGGCATGTACCTTGGTTGCGGGCACATCCCCAGTAGGGGGGGTGCAAGAGGCAGCTGATCAATGTTTCTCTCTCATCGATGTTTCTAACTCTCTATCCCTCTCTCTTCCTCTCTGTAAAAAAATCAATAAAATATATTTTTTAAAAAAAAAGAACATCCTGATAATATGCAAAAAAATTGTATGCCAGGCTTAATTACTAATTTTTTAAAAATGACCCTTCCCCAGTGCCAACAGAATGTACTGCCCCTCCCTCTCCTAGAACATGCTCCAGGTGCATCGGAATTCTCCACCTGACACAGTCTCACACCCACTTGCAGAGGCTGCCTGGGTCTGTCTCTACTCCCTAAATTTGTTCTCTAAAGGAATTCTTTGTTTGGCAAGGAATACATATTGCCCGTATGCACATGCATAGGCCAAAGAGATAGTGAGAGAAAGGTGGAGCTTGGCTATGTAGGCAGAGGAGTCCACATGTACTCAGAGGCCCCTGAAGGTGCAGGACGGAACCGGGATAGAAATGGAATGTAAATGTGGCCCACTTCTGCCACACTCTGGATGTGGGACTCCAGAGAGTCCAATAATTCTAAATCCAAACCAGTACTTCTGTTTGTCAAGGAAGAAGGGTAGAACATATTTAAGAGTTTACTGGCTTTATACACAACATTTAAATATTTTGACATACAGTATGAGAGCTTCCATTTGTACTCTTTTCCTGAGACTCACAAATATTAGGACAAGCCTGCATAAAAATGAGTTAAACAGTTATGTAAGAAAAAGGATAAAAAGGAACTAGGACTAGGGAATCTCTTTTATGCTATGTCACTAAAAAGCTACACAGACTACATAGATATCTGGGCCTCTACAACTGTAAACTATTTAAAACTTGATTAATGATTAAAGTTCCTTCTAGTTCTAAAAATAAGTTTTTTAAAACGCTTAGAGCAAGAAATCATTATTAAATAACAAGTAGACTTTATAATTTATAAAGCACTTTCAAATTCATTGTTCATTATCACATTTACTAATCAGAAATGCCAGCAATATAGAAATACATGTTACAGATGAGAAAACTGCAGAGAAGGTACCTTGCCTAAGACTGCTATAATAGTAGATAGCAGGGTCAA
Organism: Cnephaeus nilssonii; assembly: GCF_951640355.1. Lineage (NCBI taxonomy): Eukaryota > Metazoa > Chordata > Mammalia > Chiroptera > Vespertilionidae > Cnephaeus > Cnephaeus nilssonii. The sequence continues at coordinate 4,205,539 of NC_137091.1, forward strand.
GACTTGAACCCAGTTCACCTGACTTTAAATTCAGTGTTTTTTCCACTTTATCAAAGAGACTTAAAAAGCCCACTTTCAAAAGGTTAACTGTCCAACACTGGAACTGAGAAACAAATGACTGATGCCAAAAACAAAGATGAAAACAACCTAATTCCTCTCTTTCACAAACAGCTCATTTGTCTGATGACAAAAACTCATGCATTCAACTTCTGAGTCATTATGGCTCAATTCAGTAAGCGATACAACCACATGAGTAACATGAAGAAAATGCTGAAAGCATATGATATAATGTAACAAACTTGATAGCGTTTTTTAAAATAAAATACAGTTAACACTTTGGAAATCAGATTACCTGATTTAAAAAAACAATGATGATTCCTGAAATACTTCAATATCTAAGATGACTATGATTTAACTTGAAATTATACAATTATTTTATAATATTATATAAATATTTAAACAATTAAGTAAAAATACTAAATTATGTATTACAAAATCATAACTTCTTTATTTTTTTCTCAATACATACTTTCTCAAATCTGTGCTCAAGTCTTGGGTCTGTGACTTATAAGCTATTGTACCTTGAATCTGGTTTCTTTATTTATAAATTACGATGTCACCAGTAACATCATAAGATTATTGTGAGGATAAGATGTGTTGACATATAAAAAGTACTTAGCACAATGCCCGGGATAGGGCTGGGGCTTACCAAACAATTGTTGAATATATGAAAATTTTGTGGGAGTTTTTCCCCCCCAAAATTGTTGAGTTTATTTAAATCACTTAAGTATACATTATTGAGAAATCTGAAACCATAAGGTCCAAATAGCCCAACTCTAATAATTTCACTCTAGACCACTAGATAATTCCTAGCATGAGAAGCAGAGAGAAGAGACTAAGCAGAAATGATTTTTCTGCTGAAAGGTAAGATACTCAAACATGTTTTTTTATAATGTGAAGTCATAAAATAATAAAACAGTCCCTTGTTAATTCTTTAGTTAAATATTTTCTAATTGGCCTCATGGCTTATAGGCAGAATAATGGCCCCCAAAGATAACAACTGCCTAATCCCCCAAATCCGTGAATGTTACATTACATGGCAAAGGGGAATTCAGATTGCAGATAGAATTAAGGTTGTTAATCAGCTGACCTTAAAATGGAGGGAGCTTATCCTAGATTATCTCAAGGGTAGGTGGAAGAAAAAGGCCAAAGAGAGTCATGTAATGAGAGGACGACTCTATCAGCCATTGCTGGAGTTGAAGACAGAAGGGATCCACAAGCACAGAATGTGGGCAGCCTCCATAAACTGGCAAAAGCAAGAAAATGAATTCTCTCCTAGACTTCTAGAAAGGAATGCAGCCCTGCCAATGCCTTGATGTGAGGTCCATTTCAGAATTCTGACTTTCAGGACTGTAAGATAAGTTTATGTTCTTTAAAGACACCAAATTTGTTACAACAGTAATAAGTAAATGATAACTGTCTATAGATCATGTCCATCTTCAATATTCACATACTCTGGCAACAGAGGGTGATGTGGGCTCCAGAGTCCTAATGCTTACATCTGAATCTTTGGTGTGCCATTTACCAGGTGTCTGACCCTGAGCAAGCATTTAATCATTCTATCCTTCAAGCCCTTATCTGTAAAAACATTAGATGATAATATCTACCTCAGACTTGTTCTGAAGATTAAATGAGAAAATATATGTAAAGCCATAAACATGAGTATAGCTGCTGAATATTCATGGGTTATTTGTACTTATCTATATATATAAAGGCCTAAGCAACCCGCCCACTGGCCGACTGGCCAACTGGCCAGAAGCTATGATGTACAATAACCACCAGGGGGCAGATGCTCAACGCAGGAGCTGCTGAGCAGCAGTCACTTGGCAGCAGTGGTTCTCAGATGACGCACTCGGAACCAGACAGGAGGGAGCCTGATTCCAGGGTGCGTAACTTGATAACCACCCTCTCGCAATCTGGGACCCCTCAGGGGATGTTGTAGAGCTGGTTTCAGCCTGATCCCCCCAGGCCAGGCCGAGGGACCCTACCAGTGCATGAATCTGTGCACCGGGCCTCTAGTTATTCATAATTATACAAATTTTCAAAGGAAAGTCTGTACATTTACCTTGATTTTCTAAGAATCTGTCTAATCATGGAAGCATACTTTATCTGGAAAGATATTCATCAGAGTACCCACCTCCAAAATAAACTGGTTTAACAAATTTCGGTATTCTCTATTATCCTCTCTAATAAAAGAGTAATATGCAAATTAACCATCACTCCACTACACCAGCCACACCCACCAGCCAAGCCACGCCCGCCAGCCAATCAGAGCGAGTATGCAAATAAACCCAACCAAGATGGCGGTTAATTTGCATATATAGGCGCCCTGAGTGGACCCCCTGCAACAGATCGCAATAGATAGCAGGGAGCTGGGTGTCTGCTCCGGCCCTAGGCTGAAAGCCTCTGGTGGAGGCTTTCGGCCTGGTGCACGAGTAGACCCCCTGCGATTGATGACAGGGAGCTGGGTGTCCGCTGCGGACCTGGTGCATGAGCAGACCCCCTGCGATCAATCGCAGGGAGTTAGGTGTCTGCTCCGGCCCCAGGCTGAAAGCCTCCGGCGGAGGCTTTTGGCCGGGTGTTGGAGCAGACCCCCTGCAATCGATAGCATGGAGCTGGGTGTCTGCTCCGGCCCCAGGCCGAAAGCGTCCAGTGGAGGCTTTCTGCCTGGTGTCGGAGCAGACCCCCTGCAATTGATAGCAGGGAGCTGGGTGTCCGCTGTGGCCCCAGGCCGAAAGCCTCCACCGGAGGCTTTCGGTCTGGTGCATGAGCGGACCCCCTGCGATTGATGACAAGGAGCTGGGTATCTGCTCCGGCCCCAGGCCTAAAGCCTCCGGTGGAGGCTTTTGGCCTGGTGCATGAGCGGTCCCCCTGCGATTGATGACAGGGAGCTGGGTGTCTGCTCTGGCCCCAGGCCGAAAGGCTCCGCTGGTGTCGGAGCAGACCCCCTGCAATTGACAGCAGGGAGCTGGGTTTCCGCTACTACCCAAGAGGCTTTCAGTCTGGGCAGGCCTGGGCAGGGGCTGAGCCGGTGATCAGAGGGAGCTGGAGGGGCCTGCCCACACCTAAAGCTTCGGCCAGAGGCTTTAGGCCTGGGCAGGGCCCAGCCCTCCACTGGTGTGAACTATAGAGGAAACACCTTTTCTGACTGCACATTGGCTAAGCTTCCTGTATGCCACTGGTAATATTCTTAGTAACTTGGGTAATAAGAACCTAAAAAGGTGATCTAGGGTTTTTCCACCACACTTCTGGGGAAAAAAATGAAGGTCCACTGCTGGAGAGCTAAGAAAGGTCATATTCTTCCCTAGCCGGTTTGACTCAGTGGATAATGCCTGGGCCTGCAGACAGCAGGGTCTGGGTTTGATTCTGATCAAGGGCATGTACCTAGGTTGCAGGCTCCTCCCTGGCCGGGGCCCAGATCAGGGCTCATGCAGGAGGCCACCAATGAAAGTGTTCCTCTCACTTTGATGTTGCTCTCTGTCTTTCCCTTTCTCTTCCACATTCTCTAAAAGTCAATGGAAACATATCCTCAGTGAGGATAAAAAATAAATAAAGAAATGCATATCCTAGGAAAGACACATCTTGAAAATGCCTAAAGAAAGTTGTCATTTTTTCTTGGTGAAGGGACTGGAGTCCGTGTTGATAAAAACACCTTGGTGGCTGCGGTGACTGGCAGTGGCTGCAGCAGCGGGGTGATGGGGCTGATGCCTTCCCCAGATCAGCCCGGTTGCCTCCCACAAAGGGAGGCCAGACTGCGGCTTAGGCCCGCTCCCCGCTGGGTGCGGGCCTAAGCCATCAGTGGGACATCCCCTGAGGGCTCCATGTATGTGAGAGGGACCCCCCGACACCCCCAGTGCACGAATTTCGTGCACCGGGCCCCTAGTAAATTACTAAAGGCCAGGTGCACGGATTCATGCACTGGTGGGGTCCCTCAGCCTGGCCTGCCCCCTTTTGCAATCCAGGACCCCTCAGGAGATGTCAGATTGCTGGTTTCAGTCTGATCCCCGCAGGCCAGGCTGAGAGATCCCACTGGTGCACTAATCCTTGCACCAGGCCTCTAGTATGCATATAAGATCTTTGGTTAATCTCTTCCTTCCCTCCTTCCTTCTGAGACTCATCAGTCTGTTCCATGTTTCCATGCCTGCACGTTGAGTGTCTGCCCCCTGGTGGTCAGTGCGCATCATAGCTACTAGTCGAACGGTCACAAAGGCTTATATGTATATATAGATTATACAATCATTAATATGGTGTTATAAGTCTTCTAATTAAGTCCAAGATGGATTAACAGAAACTGGATTTACTTTCAGTCTTGAAACAACTGAAAATCATATAAAACAATAGTTTTTAGACACTGGACATCAGGCAACCCATGACAGTGATCCCTAACCGAATGCAAGCAAATGAGCAGGGCTGACAAGGGGCGTGTTTCTCAGCTGCAGAACAGGGAGAGCAGAACTCCAGGTGAAATCTCACAGCACCCCTGAGTTGAAGAGACAGAGATTGAAGTCCAGGGAAGCCAAGGAGGCTAGTTTCTGGGGGAAGGTCTGGAGGGGAAAGAGCTTCACAAGGAAGACCTCCAGAGATCTTCAGAAGGTCCCCTCTTGAGGCTTCAGATAAGTAACTGATCAGCACTACCAGTTTACAAATAAACTACCCAAGGCCCAGGAAAAAAACGCCTGAAAGGACCTGAGATCTCACTAGGGCCAGGAATAGTTCACCTTTCCATCAGCCATAGTGAACAACCTTCTATTTCACAAGGCACTGAATAGAAAACATGGCTATCGTGTCAGCAGTAGGAGGAAATTAGCCCTAGACTATACACTGCTCTAGTCCAGCCTAACGAAGTTTCAAAAACAGATCTTATCAAGATACACCAATTTCCAAGAAACTGCATTCCAAAACAAAACTCAAGAATATTTCTGGAATGTAAAACTTTGCATCACTCAACAAGGAAAAACTCACAATGTGTACCATCCATTCAAAAATTTTCTAGCATGCAAAAAAAGCAGGAATATACCAACCTACATTGGGGATAGGAGGGGGTAGGAATCAATCAACAGAATCAGAATCAGAAATGACACAGAGAATAGACTTAGTATGTAATTAATTTAAGTAGCTCCAAAGAAAAGGCCCTGCTTTCTTGGCTCTGCCATTTACAAAAGCAATTGGACCTTCGTTGTATATTATATGTACATGATGATATAATATGTATCTGAATAACCAAATAATTACAGGCTGCCAAAACATTATGAAACAAAAAGCTAATCTAGAAACTTAGAAGAAAACTTACTTTTAAACCAATGGGTCAAATCACTCATTCCAAAACACTAAGCTAGAGGGCTAAGTGAAAGTGCTAGAAACCGACAACTGAAATTGAATCAGAAATGCAGAGAACAGCTCTGAAATTCTAACCTAGACCAATGGGGAAGTAGGACAATTTTCAATTTGAGTTCTTCAAAAGCTAAGGAACATCTTATTCATTTTCGAACCTAGTACACCCGGCAGGCATCTAGTAAATACTGAACAAATAAAAGCAGTAAAAATGCAACATTTCCAAAACACAGATACATAATAAAATTCAATCATTCACAACTATACAATCCTTGCATAATTTGTAATACCTTGCATAATAAATGTGCAAGGTATTACTTGCACAGTTGACTATAGCAAATTTCCAGATTTTATTAAACTGAAAAGTACAGTCCAAGTCTCCTCCTAACTGTGTGCTTACTACATTTATTTGTCCATATGTTACCCACACCATCTTGTATTAAAATAATTCCTTAATTTAAAATCATTTCAGTCCTATTACCCAAAGAAACCTGATCACCCATATAAGTATTCCAAAGGAATTTTATGTTCATGTTATCATTATAGGAATAAAGTTTAATGGCTCAGTAGCCCCTAACACATTATTTTCAATTTCAGACATTATAATAAGTAAATGACTATGTAGTACTAAGGGGTCTGGGAGTACACCTCACCAATCAAGTTAAATACAACAAAATTTGTATTTAAAGAACCACTGTGAAGTTTGACTTGAATCTCATGCTCTTCACATACTGTACTAATCCACTAATTTCTCACCAAATGATGCCTCTTCCTAGCCCTTGGAACTTACTTCCTGTTCACCTCTCACCCTAAGTATGCATGTTACAAGCTAATAGCCTTAAAGCTATTGTTAACAACTAGTTTCTGTAACTCTGATTCCTGGCAGGCAATGCAGAGCTCAACTCTTCTACAAAACAGTAGTACAGAGTTTCATAAGATCATTAGAACAAGTTAATATTCCACAAATTTCCAAACAGCATAAACTATATGATCCCAACTTTGTTTCTTAAAAATGAAAAAATATGTAGGTACAGGGGAGAAGAGAGAAAGACAACAAATCTCATTGGAAAAGTACACACCAAATGTCAAGAGCAGTATCTTTTGGTAGTGATGTTACAAGTAACTTATTTTTCATCTGTTTTTTTTTCTACGTGGTCCAATTTTTTTTATAATAAACATATTAAATTTCTTAATCAGAAAAAAAAACCAATATTTTAAAATGTGCTTCAAGGTAGTATTTTAAAGTAAAATTCAGAAAACAAAAGTCAACAAGAAATTATAAATAATTATGTATATCCCAAAATTCTATTTCCTGTTTTGATTGCTATTTTAGCTATCCCATACAATACTTTTCACTGCTACGGAACTTATACATTAACTAGAGGCCCGGTGCACGAAATTCGTGCACTGGGGAGGGTGTCCCTCAGCCCAGCTTGCACCCTCTCTAATATGGGACCCCTCGGGGGATGTCCAACTGCAGGTTTAGGCCTGATCCCTGTGGAATCGGGCCTAAACCTGCAGTTGGACATCCCTCTCACAATCCGGGACCGCTGGCTCCTAACCGCTCACCTACCTGCCTGATTGCCCCCTAACTGCTCCCATGCTGGCCTGATTGCCCCCTAACTGCTCCTCTGCGGGCCTGATTACCCCCAAATACCCTCCCCTGCTGGCCTGATCACCCCCAAGGCTTTTATTAGTATAGATTTTAATTTACAAACATCGAGATCACAGTAATCCATGTAATTTCCACTTCCCAAACAAGATAAAAATGAAACGATTTTTGTGTTACAAAATAGCAGAAAGTATTTTAATAAGAGAACAATGAAAAGTTTATAGTATTAGTCTCTCAAAATTCCTTTGCTCTAAAAAGAGATAAAAATAAGTTAATATTTTCTCTATTATGTTTTCTAAGTACTTACATTTAGATATACTTGTAGCATCTCACCTTTTTTTCTTTTCTTAAGTGGTAAAATTCTAGAGTCAATTGTATAAGAAATGTTCTCAGCAATATTCATTGTTATGATTGAATTCAGGGTACTCTAAGACATTTGAAATTATATCCACAACTTCCCCACCTCAGCAGGGAAATAAGAAAAATCAAGATTTAGAAATATTCTTTTTTTTAAATATATATTTTTATTAATTTTTTACAGAGAGGAAGGGAGAAGGATAGAGAGTTAGAAACATCGATGAGAGAAAAACATCGATCAGCTGCCTCCTGCACACCTCCTTCTGGGGATGTGCCCGCAACCAAGGTACATGCCCTTGACCGAAATCGAACCTGGGATCTTTCAGTCCGCAGGCCAACGCTCTAGCCACTGAGCCAAACTAGTTAATGCAGGAATATTCTTTGCATATCCAAAATTTCTCTGAAGTTTTTTTAGAATTTTAAATAGAGTGCTTCCCATGAATTTTCAAACAGACTAAAGAATACACGACAGGGCAAAAGTAAATTTACAGTTGTGAGTACACAAAACAGTTTATTCTTGTATTATTATTTATTAATTATTGTACTATTTTCCATACAAACAACTGTAAACCTACTTTTGCCACACCTTGTATATTATTTTGGCTATAACAAATACAATCTCGTTTTTAAGTGTAAAAAAAAAAATTTGTTGTTAATTCTCACCCAAGGATATTTTTTCCATTGATTTTCAGAGAATGGAAGGAAGGGAGGGGTAGAGAGATATAGATATAGATATAGATATAGATATAGATATAGATATAGATATAGATATAGATATAGATATAGATATAGATAGATAGACATAGAGGTATCGATGTGAGAGAAACACAATGATTGACTGCCTCCCACATGTGCCCTGAACAGGACTGGAGATCAAACTGGCAAAACAAGTACATGCTCTTGACCGGAAATCGAACCCGAGACCCTTCAGTACACAGGCCAATACTCTAACCACTGAGCAAACCCAGTCAGGGCTCTTTTTAATTTTGATAAACCAAAAATTCTGCCACTCTATTATTTTTTAATCTTTTAACTTCTATACATATTTAATAAAGTTAATTTAGTCTGAAATGAAATTACTGTAAACAGGAATTTTTTAAACCTAAAGAAAAGTTGTTGTTTTTCCCATAGAAACTGGGGAAACACCATAATAAAAAAGAACTCCTTATAATATAACGTTTGGGCTATTAGTAACCATTACCATTCAGTACATGTCAAATATTACATAGAAAAAAACTTACATGCTCTGCCAAAATTTGTCACACACTACACATATTAAAGCATTTGAATTTCACGTATTTAGGATACGTGACCTTTAATTCAGTACACATTCAACCTATATGCAATCCATAATCATCATCATAATCCCCTACCTTCTCTACCAATCCACCTCTGCTCTTCACTCCCACAATCAGCAACTCCCAAATATCACTCTTAAAAAAATTTTTTTAATTGATTTTTAAAGAGAGAGAAAGACATACATTGATTGGCTGCCTCCCACTGGGGATCAAACCACAACTGGATATATGCCCTGATCAGGGAGAGAACCCGCCACCTTTTAAAGGTCCACAGGACAGCACTCCAACCAACTGAACGACACCGGCCAGGGCCCAAATATCACTCTTAATACAAATAACAGGAAACTTGAGAAGAGACTTTCAAGTAAGTCAAAATAATATTCCAAACTGACTGCCTTTTATCAATATTTGAACACGTAATAAACCAACCTTGAAACAAAAAGGTGAGACTTATGAAAGGCTTCTTATGATGGGTATGAAAAGAATTTCTCTTAAGGTAGTACTATCACTATGCTTGTATTAGGGACTACTTCAGTTATTTATAATTATCCTCCATTTATTCCAACTCTATTTAAGGGAGTCTTTACTTCTTTGTAAAGCCAGAACATGTTTAGAAAAACATGAATTAAAGAAAATTTAAATGATGACAAGGTTTTAGAATAATAAAATTAAGAAGTTTATAAATTTCAGGCTTCTTAACGTTAATTATATGCCATACACATTGATTAGTCAAACTAGGCAGAAATCTACATACATAGTGAATAGATGACACTAGATTCAAATCAGCAGGGTTTTTCCCAAGGTCCAACTAAGATGCCTGATTCTCTTCCAGTAGAGGGAGCAAAATCATAATATTCTACTCAGGCCACAGAAAAAAGGGGAGGGGAAGGTTTACAAGTACCTTTTACGTATCTTAAAATCTACCTAGACATTTTTAAAAATGTAATAAAAATACCATTTGAAACAGAACTAAAATCAACCCAAAGGAAAAGATAAAGGTTTTATCTTCTTCAAACACTTCAAGGCTTTGAAATGAGAAAATGGTCCCTAGATATTTAATTTCAAGAACTATGGCATATTTCATTGTTCACCAAATCTCACAGGTAACCAAGGTATTGAAATACTAAGAACCCTTATTTTTAAAAGATTACAGAAAATGATAAAATATTACATTAAATACATCTTCACAGTATATAAATATATTCACATGACAAGAACTATAGGAAACAAAAAAAGTGTATTTCACTACCCTAAAACAATCTATTCTTTCCAATGTTTTTTCACATTCATATTTTTATACTGTGATAAAAACATTAAGCACTCACTACATTCTAGGCATGGTTCAAAGCACTGCTACATGTTATATCTCTTATAGTCCTTACCAAAGCCCTATTAGATCCTATTCTTATTCCTCATTTACAGATGAAGCAAGTGAAACACATAGAAATTATATAAATGGCTAAAAGTCACAAGCTACTAAGCAACAGGAGCCAAGATTCTAACCCAAGTAGTCTGATACCAGAGCCTATACTTTTTTTAAAATATATTTTTATTGATTTCAGAGAGGAAGGGAGAGGGGGAGAGAGAGAGAAACATCAATGATGAGAATCATTGATCAGCTGCCTCCTGCACACCTGCTGGGGATTGAGCCTGCAACCTGGGCATGTGCCCTTGACCGGAATCGAACCCGAGACCCTTCAGTCCACAGGCCGATGCTCTATCCACTGAGCCAAACCAGGTAGGGCCAGAGCCTACAATCTTAACCACTTCACAGTGATTGTCATCTTGAATTATGCTTTTCCCCTGCTATTAACATATTCTTAGTGTCAGTCTTCAAAGTCTTTTTAATGCTTAATTAAAATCTAACATGGAGATGATAAAACACTATGCTGCTATCAGTTGTCCCTAACAGATATAGTAAGATAAATATCTTTGTGTACGTATTACTTTTCTATGTTTGGATTATTGTAATAAAGTATTTTGATACTCAATTATACCATCCAATTTCTTTCTAAAATATTTGTATCAATTAACAACTATAAGTTCCAATTTCACCGTAAGTTCCAACTATATAAGTTCCAATTTCACCATAAATTTGCCAACATTCAGCATTAACATTAAAAATATTTTTCTAATAGGTGAAAAAAGCACGCTGCAAACTAAATTATTAAAGGTGCATATTATTCTGAGTGTCGTTTGCTTATTCAATTTCTTCTTCTGTGAATTTCAATTTATATGCTTTATCTAGTTATCAACTTAAAAGTTTGCTTATGGCCCAGCTAGTGTGGCTCAATAGTTATGCACTGACCCATGAACCAAGAGTTTACCAGTTTGATTCCCTGTCAGGGCACATGCCTGGATTGCAGGCTCAATCCCCAGTGGGGCGTGTGCAGGAGGCAGATGATCCATGTCTCTCTCTCTCTCTCATTGATGTTTCTTATCTCTCTCTCCCTTCCTCTCTCTCTAAAATCAATAAAAACATATTAAAGTTTGCTTACCAATTTATATGAACTTTTTGTAAGAATATTAACCCTATGTCCATCATATGCAATAAAATGTTCCAATCTATTGTTTTCCTTTTTAATGATTATTAAGTTTTTATTTTTTTATAATAAATATTTTAGTTAAAGGCAATCATAGTTGAAAGTTACAAAAGAGGTCTTAAAACCTTATAATTTTCTAAATATAAGAGCCCATTGCTTTGGGCATATCAATGAAATTACTTTCAAATGTAACCCTGTTAAAGCAATAGAAAACTGTCAAAATCTGCATATTCACTTAATTGGACCACTGAGTTTAACCAATTTTGATTATGTTTCATATAAAATTAACATAGTGAGTAAAAGCCCAACCTTCCCCAAATTACCAAAATAAAAGCTTCATACCTGTCGCTGTAAACATAGGCGATTTCTGTCATGTAAATGCTGATGATTAGAAAGTGATGAATGCCAGCTCCGAGCCTGAGAATGAAACTGAGTTTGAGCCATATCAGAAGGCCGTGTTACCAGATGTGAAGTAAAGTGCCGATCAAGGTCATGATCTAAAACATGACTTGAATTATCTTGCCCAAATGCTGACTCATCAAACTGGGGAAGGAGACCCTCCTGAAGGAGGTCTTCTGGATCAAGTCCTGTGAATGGCTCAGCTTGAGACTCCACTTGATTAAGTAAATTCTCTTCTAAAGATGAAAAGCCATTAGTTTCTACATGATCATTGAAATGGCCCATTTGCGTTCCTGAGTCAACAGGATCCTGGAAGTTCACGTGCACAGGAGATAATTTTGAATTGCTGTAATTACCCTGAGGATGTGATGAATGCAACATTTGGAAATTACTTGAATTCAGTGATGTATTGGGATTGAGCATATGCTGAGCAGATTCTTGCTTGATTCCCCTATGAGGTGAAAAGGAATTACTTCCAGAAAAATCAGATAGAGTCTGATTTGTATGATTGGGTGCAAGAACTGCAGAGGACTGGAGAAGACTATTTGGTGATACGTGATTACTAGAAAAGGAATAATGTGAAGAAAATTGCTGTGAGTTACTGACAGAACAAGAAGTCATATTTGGAGAAGGTCCATTAAAATTACCTTCTTGCCGGTTGCTACACTTGAGAAAGTGTACTGAAGGATTTGATGTTTGAGAAAACTGTTGCATCAAAAGAGGCTGTTGTGAAGTAGATGCATTGGTAATCTGTGGTGGGTGGTTGACACTGACTCTGTGTGGACCAGAAACATTAACATCCATAAAATTTTTAGACTGGCTGAGAGAATTTTGCCCTGGGTTAAGATTATTCCTGTTTTGTTGCGAGCGCAGTGAAGTGCACTGTGTGTGTTGTTCATTGGCCTGAAATAAGGCAAAGTCATGGTGTGCCACAAAGCTTTTGTTTTGATGCATAGAGTGAGAATGTCCTTGTTGGTGAAAAGGAGACCCATTCTGATTTGAAATGCTAGTAGCTGTCTGATGGCCCCACATTGGACTGCCATCTGCTACATCTGGAAATAAACCATTGGGTTGGTTTTGGGGGTGGATCGGAGAACAATTAAACTGAGAGTGTGGAGATAATACATGTTCAGCTGGGCTACCAAAAGACTGATTAACCTGATGAAATTTCATTGAATCAAACTGACTTAATTGTTCATAATCAGTCATCTTCTGATGTGTTGGAGTACCTTGAACATGGTTCAATGAGTCTATGTGCAAAGGTTCAAATTCTGCACCCAAGTTCAATTCATCAACTAGTGAAACAGGTCCTGGTTGTACAAATGCATCATCTGACAAACCTTCTAAGGTCTCACTAAAAAGATTGGCATCATCAAAAAAGTCCATCATTGGATCTGTCATCTTGAAAAATTCAGTAACAATCTGGGCTGTTTGTTCCAAATGAAGTATATTCCACTTCTCTGTAGTAGATATTATTGGATCATTTTCAAAGGTCATCGACTAATCCGAAACAGGTCAATGTTCATTACTGCTCTAGGTAATGACATGTCATCAAGTGTCAGAATCCTAGAAAAATAAGAACAAAAGCAATTAAAGTTTAATAATGAGTACTCATTAAAGTTCTATAAAGTTTATATATGATTTAAAAACATAAAATCTCAGTAAAGTATTGACTAGTAGAATACTTTATTGCAAATAGCTCATTAATATTCCATACAAGAAAAAAATTGCTGGTGAAGGAGACATGACAATATGCACTTAAAAGTAATAATTCATACTACTTCATTTTGAAGTTCATATAATATAAGAGAATGTAAACTTAAGAATGGTATGTCAGACTCTCTCCCACACCATGAAATGGCCATCATTCCCTAAATAAATATATATGTATTATACTTTAAAGTTATGTCTTTTTAAGAAAGCTGACATGAGATCCTCAAATTGATGTTTCTCTTACTCAATTTTTAAAATGTTATAATGTAAAACAAAACTTCTTGATCCTTAATAGATGCTCCGTTATGATTCGAAAGCAGTCTTTTAAGCAATATTTAATTTTTATTATTCTAAGAATGCCCTCACTAAACTGTGTACTTTAAAATGTAAATAATAAATTTTATATTTCACACACACACACACAAATAACTCAGTGATACAATTTAAAGTTTAATTCCATTATCTCTCAAAGAATCCTACTTTCATTGATAATTCCTTCTACAAGGGGCCTTACAAGCATAGCAGTTAAAAGTATAGGTTCTGCAAATATTCAGGTTAGGTTGGAATCCTGGCTTTATCACTGATTCACTATGTAATCTTACACAAATCACTTCATCATTTTGAAGCTGTTTTTTCACCTGTGAAATGGAGATTATAATAGTACTGACCTTATATGACTATTGTAAATAATCAATATCAAGCACCATGCAAACACTGTTTTCAAATTGTGCTGCTGGGATTGCTGGGAAGGAAGAGAGGGCTTTAGACCTCCCCTATCCTTATTTCCTCCCCAATAAAAAAAGACTCCAACCATGAATATTCTTATTTTACAATCTGAGCTTTCAAACAGGATTTTTAAAAAGCAAAGGATTCCTTGGCTAAAAGAACTGAAAACATCTAATGCTTATACTATTAACATCACCCTATGCAGATTACTACCATTTACTAAATTCAATTACGTACATATTGTTGGCATTCACACTTAATTTAGTTTTACTTTGAATCTAACAAAAAGGAAAATCTTTAAAACACAATGTCATCTCTATTCTTGGTAAAAAAATGTTTGAGGTCAATTAATTTGGGGCCAATACTGAAAATAGATTACAAGTTTCCCAGTTGCTGAGTCAAGTTGTTTAATTGAAATAGTCCTGAGCATCATTTATACACATCACCAAATTAAGTATAAATATATATTCGAAAGCAAACTAAATTACAATTAATATGGAAAACAGGAAATTGATTTAAACGCAGAATTTTCCAAAGTTTGAAATACACGAAAACTGAGACTCAGCTTGATGATCACCATCTAACTTGCAGGGTTTAGAAATACATTCATGGTTCCTAAACTATAGTTAGATGCTAATAAATGTCGCTTTTCCTCTCTGACTTACCTCTTTCCTGACATCCCAAGAGCCTACAGTTACTTGTTCAAACCCTTCCATCACGGAGCTTCTCAGACCTCCTCAGGTTCTTTTGCTAATAATCTCCAATGTTGTCCCCTTCAATACCCTCAGGACCCTTTTCACTCACTCAGCACACCATGATGTATTCACATCACCATGTCATTTTACCTCCAAGGCCTCAGTCCAATTCAGTGAACATTTCCTGAATATTTGTAGAATTTATTATATCATTGGCACCTTAATACACTAGTGTTAACCTTTAACTTCAATGTGGTCCTTGCTTTTGTTTAGAAATGGTTATATTCATTTCCCCATGTTTCTGAGCTCTCTTTGCAGTTACAGGCAGTCCTCGAGTTACATCGGACTCGCTGTACATCATTTCATAGTTACGTCCGTTGCCATCTCCCATTTATTTATAAAAAATAAAGTTCCGTCATTTCAATGTATGTACATATGTGCTTTGTGTTTTTTATTATTTATTTACCACAAGGTCAGGAATTATCTTTCTTTTAAATTATTTTTACTGTTTCACTTCATTACTGCTATGTATGTGCTCCATGTTAGTGACGTAGGTGCTTATGTAGGTGGGTTCCGACTTATGGCGAAAATCGCATTATGTCACGTCATAGCAACGGCTCTCCGACCTCCGACGTAACCCGAGGACCTACTATATATTTTTTTTTTCTCCCAAAGCCTTCAAGTCTAATTTCCCCATTCTCACCCAAGCACCATTTTGCCTCACTATCTTCTGAGGTTTTCTAGTTGAAATTCACCAATCACCTTTCCAGAACCATGTATGTCTTTGTTCTTTGCATCTATCCCTTGTTTTCTTCTAGCTATTCTCAGAAGATGGAGCATGACTCTTCTCCAAAGACAAATCTTTCACCTCTTAATAGCATCCCATTGAGACTTTGAATGGATTTATACTCACATATTTCATCTCTCTCAAGGATAATCATCCTCTTGCATTTGCCTGCTTCCCTTCTAACTTTAGGCATCAGCAGACCTCCCCTACCTTAACAAAAATGTACAAACAAAATCATTTTATTTCTACTCTTCCAATCAATGACAAATATTGAAAATAAGTGATCCTCTGCCTCCATTTTCCCAATATCCATTTGCCTGTTTGTTAACCTCTTGCATTTTAGTTTCTGACCCCATAAAATCACTGCAACTATACTTCAGAATATGACTAAAACATTGCTATTATAACTAAGGGACATGGTTTGAAATCTGACTAAAAACCTGGACAATTCTAAATATTCTCTCAATTCCTGTCTTTGACCACTAAGAAACACCATCATTAAGCAAAGCAGAAGCTAAACTCAAATGCTTCTATATGAAGCTTCCAATTGTCCATGCACCCCCACCTCATATACTATTTAGGTTTTGAGAGCTTAAAAGAACAAGGCCTATGACTTAATCTCAGGTACCACCTACCTTCCTGCTTGGTCCATATTAAAGCTGTTTAAATGTTTTCTGAACTCAGTTCTATTAACCACTCTGCCTTTTGGATATTCTCTTAGCTTCTATGACACTACACTGTCTTTGACTTGCTTTCCTATGGCTTTTCCTGCTTATTTAAAACTAGAGGCACAATGCACAAAATTTGTGCAAGGGGCTCGGCCCTTGCAGCCGCAGTGGCTTGTCCCGGCTTCATCCGGAAGGTCGTCCGGCTATCCGGTCTAATTAGCATATTATGCTTTTATTATTATAGTTTGATAGATACCAGTTTCTATGCAGTGATTTCATTTCTATCAAATCCACTTACTTAGCACTTCAAATTCAGTCAAATGTTGACACATCTTCCTCAACATACTACTCTCTAAAATGTGACTTAACATTCAAATCCTTGAGAAACCCAATTCCACTTTTCTATTAATTACTCCTTTATTTTTGTCTTACTACTGGTATAAAATAAAGATATAAAACCCAATTTTCCCACTACTTTAACAAGACCATACCATATAGCAACTCACTGCCCTCCTTGAAGTTTCTGATCAACAGCATCCATCTAGTTCAGGAAGATGTCTTTGGTGAAGTTATTGATATGCATTTTTTTTGTTCTTCCCAAACCATACCTCCTAAAATAGTGTACTATTCACTCTGTTTTTAAAACCACACATTTTTAAGGATCAAAAAAAATACAGTGTCTCTTATTTGACTATAACTTTGAGAATACAAAACATTTTATTATAATCTGCTATAATCCAACAGGCACAAACAACATGGGTACTCATTTTTGGACTGAAAATCTTTGTATGTGCTATTTCATATTCCTTCCTATTAGGTCTCATTCCTGTAGAAATATCTATCCATCATCAAATATTCTACTTTTAAAATTAAAAATAAGAGCACAAGATTTTTTAAAGATAGTGATCCTATATAATAAAAGCATAGTATGCAAATTATCCCAACTGGGAGTTGTTCTGGAGTTTGACTAGGGGGCAGGGCTGGTAGGGGGAAGGGAGGGAGGTGGCACCAGGCGGCTGGGGAAAGGGAGGGAGTACCAGGCTGGCAGCTGGAAGCCACTAGGGACCATACCAGTGCACGATTTTCGTGCACTGAGCCTCTAGTATTTTAATAAAACCACATAAATGAATATGGAGGAACCATCATTCTCAAACACTGGAACAAATGTGGAAATCTATTTGGCATTATTGCTAAAGTTTAACATATGCAAACCTATACTCCATAAGGTGTGTGCATGTGTGCACCAATGGACAAGTACAGGAAGGTTCATATTTGTATTCACAATAGCCCAAAACTGAAACCATGTCCATAATACCTCAGAGTTAACAGCAATGAGAATGAATTACTCCTGAATGGAAAAGCACATATTAGTATCAGATATGATGTAAAGCAAAAGAGCGTATGCAGCTTGATCAGTGTGGCTCAGTGGTTGAGTGTTGACTCATGCACCAAGAGGTCATCAGCTCTATTCCTGGTCAGGGAACATGTCCAGGTTGTAGGCTCGATCCCCAGTTGGGGTGTGCAGGAGGCAGCCACCTGATGTTTCTCTTTCATGGATGTTTCTATCTCTCCCTCTAAAATCGATAAAAACTTTTTTGTTTTTAAAGAGCATACACATGATGCCATTTACAAAAAGTTCAAAAACAGGGAAACTACTCTATGGTTTTAGGAGTTAGCATAATGCTTACCTCTGGGAAGGCTGAAAGGGTGTGGTAACTGGAAAGGAGTCTGAGGGGGTCTTCTGGGGTGCAAATAACAACAACATTCTATTCCTTGACATGGGTGGCTGTTTCAAAGATGTGTTTACTTTGTAGTATGTCAGACAGCTATATTCTTACAATTTATACATGTTTCTGAATGTCCATTATAACTTAAATTTTTGAAATACCTAACTGGAACAAGATGAAGCATATAAATAAGTAAATATTTATAAATAACCATTTAGAGTATATATCACTCATAAAAACATTGATAAACAAATAGAGAATGGTCTCTGAAAATAATAAGTAAACTCTGTATACTACTGGTTTCAACACACTTACTAAAGCAAAAGTAATAAGAGGAATCTTATATTTGGATATGCAGTGAATTCACTAAATTATGCAACCTCTGAAACAAAACATTCCCTAATACTAGTAACCTCCGGCAACTGTTTTTCTGTATATTTATTCATCTGTAAAACAGACTAAAATAAGTGCACCAAATCTATAATCTTACATTCCTAGATTTGTTTTAGGTAAAGCTGCTCAGTTCCAGGAATATAAGAAAAAATGTTAATGAATAGATATATAATTGCCGTTTTAAAAACAAGCACTGCAAAGATAACATAACTGAAAAATATAGAAACAGACTGAATTCTAGTCCATTAACTTCATGGTGGTGGTGGTGGGGAATTTTTAATTTATTCAAACTGCGATAAAGCACAAAATTTTAAAATAAAACAAATTTTATGCAAGATATGACACCTAATCATTATTCCAATCATTATTTACTTCATCTTATAAAAGAAACTAACAAGATATGTTAGCAGTTATCTTTCAGCCATTGATTTCTAATAGAAATACATTTTATACTGCTGCTGCTTAATCAGGTAAATTAAACTAAAATGACCACTGGACAAGGAAAATAATCTCTTTTTTTTTTTTTCCTCTTCAAATTTCAAACCATGTCCCTTTGTTACAATACCAATGTTTTAAAATGCTGGTTTAAAAAAGTCTTTAAGTATAACTTTTAAAAACACTTAATAGTCAGTTAACTTCAGCTAATAAGGCCAAATTATAAGAAATCGGTAGTTGTAGCTAATTGATAAATAATAGCTACTAATGAACTGAACTATAATTTTCATAAGCATCAGAAGTCTCATTAAAAATGATAAATATCAGGCTGCCTATAAGCTGATGACTTTAAAAGGTGCTACTTTCCTGAGAACATCAAGACTTTGTATTCTGCATTATCACCCAAATAATGTGCAAACCCATCTAATACTACATTCAAGTTAATTTTTTCTCAAACCTTCATGCCTAATATAATAATAATCTATATTAATATTCACAAACTTTCAAAAACTGAAATGCATTGTTAAAAGGTAACTTCATTTCAGTTATCAATTCTTCTAACATAAATATGAAGCTTGCTTCTTCCTCTCAAAACACACACAGTATGAATGTGATAGTATGGTATCACACATATAGCTAAACTTAACCTGAGGCACCTATCACTCAGATAAAGGCAGTCCCCACTTTCTGGAGCACTTGTCTGGGAATGGTGTTCAAAACTTCCTTTCTTGCCAAACATTATTTTCCCTTTTCTTCATCTCAGTACATCTTATCACCATCTATCTAGTTCCTCAAGTCAGAAACCTAAAGGTCATTTTTGACAACTTTCCTTTAACATCCAATCCATCATGAAGTTGTCATTTTCCTACCATTCCTATTTCCTCTTTCTCTCTTATAACAAATCAAATTACACTTATACATACTTACGCACGTAACCCTTTCCTTCATCTCTGCATATGCAACTCCTAGTTCAAGCTAGCACCGTGTCTTACTTCAGTAATTGCAGTACAATGTCTTTGTTTTTGCTCTTGCTTTTCCCAATCCATTCTCAAAGTGAAACCTTTAAAATTCAAATTAAAGCATATTACTCTTTTGCTTGCAATGTCCTTAGTGAAACCCAAGCCTTTAACATGTCCTGCAGTGCCCTGTATAGTCCATTCTCTGTTTATCTCATGACATCTTCCATGGTTTTCCTCTATTATCATGTTCCTGCCACCCTGAACTTCTATCATTTCTTCCAACATAACAAGCATTTCTTGTCTTCATACATATTTTTCTCTCCCAGAAAACTCTCCCTGTCTGGCTTCTTCTTTGTGTCTTGACATAAATAGCACCACCTGACAGAGGCCTTTCGTGCCCACAGAATCTAAAATCCTGCCCATTTTCTCTCATGACACCCTTTTCTCTTCCTTTATTGAATCACACAAGTTGTAATTTTACACTTTTTAAAAAAATCCTCACCCAAGGATATTTTTCCATTGATTTTTAGAGAGTGGAAGGAAGAGAAGAGGGAGGAGGAGGAGGAGGAGGAGGAGGAGGAGGAGGAAGAGGAGGAGGAGGAGGAGGAGGAGGAGAGAGAGAGAGAGAGAGAGAGAAACACCAATGTGAGAGAGACACATCAATTCGGTGTGTCTGGATGGGGATGTACCCTGCAACTGACCGAAATGGTACCAGCCCTTGACCAAAATGGAACCCATGACCCCTCAATGCCAGGGCCAACGACGCTGAGTCAAAATAATGTTTGGCAACCAGTGAGTCAAACTGGCCAGGGTTACATTAATTTACTTGTTCATTATATATTTCCACCATTACACTGTAGATTCTACACAGGTAGGGTTCACTTAAAATAAATGTTACATTATATATAATAAATTGATTAATAAAGGGACCACCTAATAAATCTTTTTAATGAATGAATGTGAATGACCTGGAGTCCAGAGAACAAATTATTGCTGAAAGTAGCTTCCCCTCTTCTAAGTCTCCTATTTGTCACTTGATCAGCTTTTTAAGGGAGCGCAAACTTTAAAAGCCAAAGATTGGAATCCGAAGAGATTTATGGACACTGGGGAGATAAAATGATTTTTATTATAGCCTTTTACAGCAATACAATTGAGGGAATGTCAGAAAGTTGTACATGTCAAATAAATGAGACAAATAATAATGCTATAATCTCCTGGGAAGGAGAAATCCTTATGGGTTACAATGACAAGAGTTGATTTTATTTATAAGGTAGAATTTGACCTGAGTATTCCCAGGTGAGGTGAAATGTAGGAGAGTGAAGTCCAAACAAGAAAGTAAACAGAAATACAAAGTGTTAGATAATAACTCTAAATCTGGAATGTGGCAACCTGCATTTACAAAGTAAAAAATCTATCAAGTAAAAAATCTGTATTGTGTTGACATGTTAATCATGTTAAGACCACAACAGCTACAAAACATTTAAAAGGTTACAATACAATCATTCTATCTCCCCAGTGTCCATAAATCTCTTTGGATTTCAATCTTTGGCTTTTAAAGTTTTTCAAACATTTATGACAATATGCTCTAATAAATTAGATCTCATAATTCATGTTCACTCTGACCATCTGTCAAGTTTCCACACTTACCTATGTTCTTTATTCTCTACACTGATACCTGATGAAACACCCAAGTAGATCTATTAATTTCAGTCATATTTATTTTTCTTTTATAGAGTCTGACCTCTCCAGGATTTCAACTTTTCTTCTCTGTCAAAGTTGACTTTTTCTTCTATTACATTTACTTCAGTGATTAACACATCTAACCCTTTAAAAAAATCTAAATTGTTCACATGTACCAAAGTTTTTATTTTACAATAGACAGAAGCTTTAATAGATTCCTCTAAATCTGTAATGCCATTTCAGTGTATACATTAATCTCCTCTCTTCAGTTCTGTTTCCATAGATGAAGTGCCAAAGTCTAGGTCAAGCCTTATAGAAGGCATTCAGTTAGTTACATTAGATAGGGGGTTTGGATTTTCAAGTTTCTAAAGATACTTAAGATTTCATTAATCTCATCTTGTCATGGGCTTTTTCCTCTGACAACACTGTTTTCTGTCTTTACTTATATCTGCTGACTTGAGGTTATTCTTTTTAAAATGTTCTTTTCAGGTAAAGCCAACTACATATACTACTATTTGTTTCAAAACCTCTGCCTTTTCTTACACTTCAACCCAAATATAATTTTTGTATTTCACAGGGCAGATTTCATGGAATACTTAGAATCACAGAATTGCAAAACTAGAGGAAAACTAAGGTGCACAGAGGTTAAGAAACTTGACTATAGCTGCAGTGTGGGGGTTGAGGGAGTCTCCCTAGGATGTACCACCCTGGTATGCACATTATTTAGAGCTGAAAACAAACCCAACAAATTCAGGTAAGAGTTTTTACTTCCTCCTTTCTTTCTTAAGAGTCAGACAGAAGAACCTTCAGGATGGGAACCTTAACATAAAGCCATTAGCATATTCACCTTAGCACATAGGAATTAAGTATCAGTAGATAGGAAAGATGCATGCAAAAATCTGTTCACTAGATTCCCCTCTGTCCCATTGTTTTGGGTTGCCTAGAAAGAATGTGTTTGCTACTTTCCGGGCTACCTGTGAATTGCCCATTTCCTCTTTCAAATTCCCAGCCGCTTCCTCCCTTTCTCCTCTGTCCAAAATGACATATCCATCTTCTTTGCCTCACTGTCTTTGGAAGTTTTCATGCTTATGTGACTTTCTCATGGGCTCTCACTCAAATCTGATTTTCTGATGTTAACCTGCTGTATTTTGTTTGAATTATTTGACCAGCCACAAGAACTAAAGGGGGTAAGGGGAAAGTTTCCCAAAAAAGAGTGACAAAGTCCTGATTCTCTCCAATCAGCACTCCTTCCAAGCCAAGAAGGCTCGACTGGTTACAGCAGCAGTGTTGTTTTTTTTTTCTGAATGCTATTTCCTAGGTCCTTAGAACATCATCTTTTTCTAGTTAACCAATCACAAGGTTTTTGTTTTTTTAACTCTACCAACAGCCACTCTCCTAAAACTTTTCAAGAATGACAAAATTACCAGAATCAAGCCTGGGAAGCAACTTTCCCCCAGAGCATTACTTTTCAATATCACATGATCTGTGATTTATAGGAAACATCCCAAGAACTAAGACTCACCAATACTTTGTAGTCCACTAGAGCAATTTAATGCGAAGTGTCAAAGCCATAGGAGCAGAAACACAAAAGTCTTGGAAGAGAGAAACACAGGCTTAACTTGCTTGGAGCAATATATATTTCTCATTCAACAAATATTTATCAATGATCCATCATACGGAAGGCTCTTCCTGCTTGCTATTAGCAAAAAGCCACATTTAAATTCAAGTTCTGCAAATCCAACATAAAAGAAACAGTATGTTCAGCCTTCTGTGTTGCAAACACACACACACACACACACACACACACACACACACACACAGCCCTCCCTCTGCAATGTGGAATCCTCCTTAAGTTCACCTTCTATACATTCATGTGTTTGTAGAACTAGTGGTTCTTTTGAAAAGTACTCGAACAACTACGCACAGAGTTGAGTAACATTATACAAGACAAACCCTCTTTCCTATTCAAGATCATAGCTGCTTTGGAACTGGCGATCTGAAATCGGAGAAAAAGGTGAAAAGTAGCATGCAAAACTTGGAAAAACTCAATTTGTGATCGTGATTTTTACTAAGGGAGATAAACTTTATTTCATAGCAGGGGAGGAGAGAAGTCACATTAGTGTCAAATCCCAGACTTCCCAGAAAGTAACTGTGTAACACTGTTTAATAGCAACAATTTTTTAAAAAAAAGTTCTTGTGTACTGTCCTGAAAAGTTTTATTTTTCTCTAAAAGAAAAAAAACAACAAGGCAAAACAAAACCGAAAAAAAAAAAAAAAGGAACAGACACCACTGAGCTGGCGACTGCGACGTGAGACACCCAGGCTTTCCGGGTCGTGCGTGGCTCCGGGAGGGATGTCCGCGAGGCGAGCCGGGAACCACCCAGCCCGTCCCAGCCCGGAGCCCAGGGCGCGGCGGGGTGCGGGCCCCGCGGCGGACGTGCAGAGGCCTCGGGGCGGAGGACCGCAGGGAGGACAGGGAGGTCGTCCCCCGGGAGGCCGGGCCTGGGAACGCGCGGGGGGCGCCCCGGGCTCGGGGACACCGGGCGCTCGCGCGGGACGCCCTGTCATGAGTCACGGAGGCGAGAAGGCAGGCGGGCGGGGGAGGGAGGAGGCTGCAGGATGGAGGGAAGCCCGGCGCTGCGCTCGGGAGGGGCGCGGGCCGCCGGGGAGGCCCCAACCGCACGCGGGGCGGGGAAGGGGAGCCCTGCCCACCCAGCCCTCGCCTCCTCCCAACGCAACAGGCGCGGCGGCCGGGTCTCGACCCCGGGGGCTGCGGGCAGCGGGGCGGGGGCAGCAGCCCGCAGCCATGACAGGCGCGGGGCGGGCCGCGGGCGGGCTGGGCCGCACGTGCGGGCAGCGCCCCCTCCCCGGCCTCCCGGCGCGCCCGCCCGTCCCCGGGCGCGGGCCCCTCAGCGCTGGCGGCGCGGCCCCGCCAGCCCCGACCCACCACCCTCCAACCCCGGCCGAGCGGCGGCGGCACGTACTCACCGCCGCCCGCCGGCTCTCGGGCTTCGCCATGACGGAGGCGCCCCCGCCGCCCCCCGCCTCGACCGAGACTGACACGCGCGGCTGGCCGGGCGGGGGCGGCCTCCGGCGACCACCCGGCTGACAGAACCCGCCCCCGCCTCTCCCCACCAGTTGAGCGGCGGCTGCTGCCCCGCGGAGCCCCCCGGCTTCCTCCCCTCGCCCGGGGCGGCGGGTGGCAGCGACGGGCGGCGGCGGCACTTACCGGCGGCGCGGCCAGGCCCCCCTGTCAGCGCGGGGCCGGGAGGGAGCGGAGGGAGGAGTGAGGGCGCCGCCTCCCCCGCGCCGCCACGCGCCCTCCTGATTGGCCCGGTGCACTCCCCCAGCGCGACCCCACCAGCCCCTGCGAGCGGCGCTCCGGCAGCACCGGGCCTCATTTGCATATTTGTGCCCGCGCCGCTGATTGGCCGGCGCTCCGAGGGGCGGCCGTGACCGCTGCGGCTGCCGCCGGCGCTCCAGTCGCGTCGGGCGACCCGGCCGGGAGGATCCCCTTCGCTGCTCCCCTCCCGTCCCGGCGCGGCCTGACCTGGGGCGGAGGGCGGCGGGAGGCGGGGTCGCCGCCCAGCTCCAACATGGCCCCGCTGCGCCGCCGACCCAATCGCCGGAGCGGTTACTCTCGGAGCTCCAGTGGCCTCGGGGCGGGGAAGTGTGGGGGCCGGGCGCCCTCTGGCCGGAGCGCGGGGCAGTGCAGCGGCCCGGGCTCCCCTCGCCTCCCCGCCGTGGCCGCCACGTCAGGCCGCGCCCTCGCGGCGGCCTCTCCCCTCGCCCGCGGCCTCGCCGCCACGTCAGGCCCGGCGGGCACGCCCCGGCCCGAGCTGGCCAGTGGCGGGGTCGGCGCCGAGGTCACTCACACGCTGCGCTTCTCCCCGCCGGCCCGTACCCGCCGAGGAACCACGAGGGAGCCCAGAGCCTCTCTTTATCCGGCGGCCGTGGATTCGGCCCCACGTTGTCCTTCCGCCCCGGGAACCCCAGGGACACGCCTGGGCCGTGAAATGGGGAGTGAGGACAGTGCCGCCGCGTTCAGCCACGTGCCCAGCACCTGCCGTGCACAGGCTGCAGGCGCCAGGCTTCGGGGAGACCCAGCCTGCAGCCCAAGTGCTGCAGAGCCGGTGCCCAGACCTGGTCTTCCCGACCTTCCGGGCCACGTTCTACATTGCACTGCTCCAAAGGCAGAGAAAGAACGAACGAAAAAGGGGAAAGAAAAAAAAAAAGAAGAAGGAAAGGGCGACACTGGTCTAGGAGAAGGGGGCGCGCTGGAAAGTCACTTTCCTATCAAGGCGTGGGGACACCTGAGCTCCTTCTCCCTCTGTCACTCATCAGCTGAGTGACCTACGTACACCCAATCATAACGCGTCCCAGGGCCTCGGGTTTTCCCTTCTGTGAAATGAAGAGGCAGGACAATTTTTCTAAAAGCCTTCCAGCCCTGAAATGCTTTGGGTCTGTCTTTCAGGCCCTGAGCTGGCTTTAATACCTAATTAAAACTTAAAAATCCATATTAGCATGAGAGAGAGAAACAAAAATAATGGAAGGTTTAGGACTTCCATCAGCCTACCTGAAGTTTGTTTGCAACTGTTTACCAGTTCAAATCCAGCCTGGGCCATATTGAACATTCGCCCTGCGGTTGACAGAAATCTCTTGAGTTTCCGTCTCCACAAAGAGCCTACAGCAGGTTCGCTGCTGGTTTATGCCAGACCCGAATGGAATGGCTGCTGTCTACACTGTTAGTTGCCAAGTCCTTTCATTCTTCCTATTCCCCATGAAGGCCCTCCAGAGTAGATGACACAACTCTCATTTCACGGAGATAGAGAAAGGAAGGACTGGGAGGAAACCCGGCCGAGAGAGAAGTCACAATTACAGCTCTGATTTCCCCTCAAGGATACTTAATAACAACCACATACTAGGACAAGAATGCACAGAAACAGCTCCCTGCACTACTTATTTAAATACTGCTTTCCTTTGCAAATGTAACCTGTTGAGTCAAATTGAAGACCAGCAACATCTCATTTACCTTACCCCCGAAGAGAAGAAGCTGTCCTGTGGAAATGAAATCTTTAGCTACTTTACAGTATGTAGGTCTATTTGTCCCCCATAATAAATGGCCTCTAGAATGCTGTATTTTCATCATTTTAAACTTATAACTGGTGTGTGTGTGTGTGTGTGTTTGCGTGTGTCTTTTTTATCACTGCTGGGCTGACACTGCTCCATTTTTCTACTAACAATCTTTTTTCCATATATATGTATATATATATAGTCTGCTATGAACTTAGATACAGATAAACTTTTATTAGATTAGACTGTCAGGTTTAAAGTAAAGGTTTTCTGTGGGGTTCTCCTGTGGGTTAAGTACTTGAGTTTTTGTGATATCTATTTTGACTGCTCAGTGACTGGTTTTCACTTATTTCTTAAATCTTCGTGGTATTGTTGGTAACTGAAGTGTCTGGATATGCACCCTCTTGAGAAGCTATTGCAAAGGATGGCTCTAAATCCCAGAATTTACAGGGATTTGACATCTAAACTGATAAGAATCAACATCATCAACATCAAAATCTAGCACCACTGACCTAATTTCCCATCAGGCAATGGAATGTCCACAGACAGGGTGGCAATGCTCTCCAGGTCCCTAGGAAGCCTGAGAAAGGGATGATTTTTTTTTTCCATTTTAAGAGTTGTCCCACATTGTGCCCTGGTTACACAACCATTCAGTGGCAGAGATGGGGATTCAAACTTACAACTGATGGGACCTAAAGCCTGTCATTCTTAACCGTTATACCAAAATCTTCCCTTCAACCTTAGCTTCCAATTCCAAGTTTATCAGGGAACCTGTTAGTAATTAATTTGGCACCTTGTAAAGGAAATTCCCTGTATAGGCATTTTGATTGAGGTCACCAAAAAAAGGAATAGTATTTTGCCAGTTTGAGGAATATTGTTACTTGTTTACTTTTGGGGGAAAACTGGTATCATCAAGATCCTAGAACTATAAAACAAAGGATTAGACCCTCGGTGAGACCTGCAGAAGTGATGCCCACATAATGGTCAAAATAACCTTAAAAAAAGGAGAACATTGGAGGACTCACACTACTTGACTTCAAAACTTACTACAACAGTACAGTAACCAAGAAGTGGTACTGGCATAAGGTTAGACATACAGATCACTGGAATAGAATTGAGAGTCCAGAAATAAACCTTTAATTTATGGTCAACTGACTTTCAACAAGTGTGCCAAGACATTTAAATCAAGAAGGACAACTGGATATACAAATGCTAGAGAATGAAGTTGGATTTCTACCACACAACATACACCATAAATCAAAAGGGATCATACACCTAAGCGTAATAGGTAAAAATACAATAAAACTCTAAGAAAAACAACAACATAGGAGTAAATCTTCAGGATCTTGGGGTAGGCAACGGTTTCTTATGTGTGACACCATATAAGAAAATGTGAATAAAATGGACTTTGTTAACATTAAAAACTTTTACTCAAGCAATCAAAGGGAAAAAACAACAAAAACCAGATACATTGAACAACAAAACGGAAAACCTTTTGTGCTTCAAAAGACACCACTAAAAAAGTGCGAAGGCCCTGCCTGGTTTACTTCAGTGGATAGAGTGCTGACCCATGGACTGAAGGGTCCCGGGTTCGATTCTGGCCAAGCAGGTTGCAGGCTCGATCCCCGGCCCTGGTCAGGGCACATGCAGGAGACAACCAATCAATGCACCTCTCTCACATCGATGTTTCTCTCCCTCATGCCTCCCCTTCCATTCTCTCTAAAAATCAATAGGAAAAGATCCTCGGGTGAAGATTAACAACAACAACAAAAGGGCAAAGAAAGACACCCACAGAATGACAGGCAATATTGGCCAATTCTATATGTGATAAGGGTCTGGGAATTCCGTGGAGCACGTGGGTCCTTTTTAGAACAGGAGTGAAGGGTATCACTGGAGAGCTCTTTAGCCTTTCTGTTCAGGCTCTTGTTCAAGCAAATAGTAAAGAGAGCTGGGGACGCTTTCATCTCAAAGCACCTCCAAGATCATTTAAAAGCACTTTCAAGCACTGTTTCAAACCCAGAGGCTGCGATGATAACAACCGCCGGAGGATGTGCCCACCAGGCGGCCCGTGCTCAGACTCTTACTCTTAGGCCTATGTAATCAGGGACCGGTCTCAGAGCCTGGAAGTTTTATCGAGTTGCATCCCCTGCTTTTAGTCAGGAATGTACTTCAAAGCACAATCCCCCTTGACAGTTCAAATCTCCCACGGGTCTGCTTTTGTAAACAGTTGGGTGCCCTAATCTTAAAAGGTCTTGGGGAGAAAAAGAGGTTTTGCTGTTCACCGTGATAAGACAGACATCCCTGAGCATCCCATTCCCTCTCTGTGTGCCTTCTCTGCTTCTCTTTGCGTCCCGCAAGCACTCCTGGGAAGCCCCATCTAAATCCAGTCTGGAGGGATCAAATGTATGAAAGGCAGCTGGCACTTAAAGAGTACGTTCATTCACAACTATTTAAAGGGTGTCTGCGATGCATCAGGTAAAGTGTGAGGTTCTGGAACACAACAATGAACGAGACAGACAGGGTCCTTTGCTTCATGGCAAATTATTTTGGGAAGTAAGTACCCACTAATTAATAATTTTTATTAACTTTGATTAATAACCTGAATTTAGTCCTGGCTGGTTTGGCTCAGTGGATAGAGTGTCAGCCTGAGGGCTGAAGGGTCCCAGGTTCTATTCCAGTCAAGGGCACATGCCCGGGTTACTGGCTCAATCCCCAGTTGGGGGCATGCAGGAGGGAGCCGATCAATGATTCTATCTCATTGTTGATGTTTCTCTCTCTCTCCCTCTCCCTTCCTCTCTGAAATCAATTTTTAAAAAAAAAGCTTTAAAAAAATAACCTTAGTTTGCAGGTATTGTAATTGTGCTTTTAAAAAACCATCTATACTGCACCAGCCGGCTGGTTCAGTTGATTGGAGCATCATTCTGTACACCAAAAGGTTTCGGGTTCAATTCCCAGTCAGGGCACATACCTAGGTTACAGGTTTGATTCCTGGTCTGGGCAAGTACTAGAGGCAAGTGATTGATGTTTCTCTCTCTCTCTCTTTCTCTCTCTCTCTCAAATCAATAAACATATCCTCGGGATGCCGAAGCCGGTTTGGCTCAGTGGATAGAGCGTCAGCCTGCGGACTGAAAGGTCCCAGGTTCGATTCCGGTCAAGGGCATGTGCCTTGGTTGTGGGCACATGCCCAGTGGGTGTTGTGCAAGAGGCAGCTGATCGATGTTTCTCTATCATCTATGTTTCTAACTCTCTATCCCTCTCTCTTCCTCTCTGTAAAAAAAATCAATAAAATATATTTAAAAACAAACAAACAAACAAAAAAACACACATATCCTCGGGGGAGGATTAAATAAATCAATTTTAAAAAACATCTATACTATATAGCCTAGGAACTGATGGAAACTATAGACGTGTATTTTCTAATCAACTGGTTTGTTTTATAGGCATCATGGGCCTCTTATTTCAAGAAGAAACCCATCCTGGTGCAATTTAAATCCATCTTGTCTTGTTTAAGCTTCAAAAAGGAGAAAATTGCACCAGGTTTCCCCTGAATGTTTCTTGACTTGTTTTTTCCTCATTAGTTATAGGCATGACTATAATTTGGTCACCATCTTTCTTTCTTTTTTTTTTTTTTTTTAATATATTTTATTGATTTTTTTTTTTTTTACAGAGAGGAAGAGAGAGGGAGAGTCAGAAACATCGATGAGAGAGAAACATCGATCAGCTGCCTCTTGCACACTCCCTACTGGGGATGTGCCCGCAACCAAGGTACATGCCCCCGACCAGAATCGAACCTGGGACCCTTGAGTCCGCAGGCTGACGCTCTATCCACTGAGCCAAACCGGTTTTGGCAAGGTCACCATCTTTCCATGAGTCCACTGTCCAGGTTCCTACTTATGTCTTGGGAAGACCTTATAAAACTCATATAGTATTATTGTTAGGAGTAAAACAAATCCTTTAGCAACTAGTCTATACTAATAAAGGGGTAATATGCTAATTAGACCGAACATCTTCCGGACAAAGCCACAGTGGCAGAGGCGAGGCAGAGGAGGTTAGGGGTGATCAGGCCAGCAGGGGAGAACAGTTAGGGGGTGATCAGGCCTGCAGTGGGGAGCAGTTAAAGGGCGATCAGGCCAGCAGGGAAGGGCAGTTAGGGGCATCAGGCCAACAGGCAGAGGTGGTTAGGGGTGATCAGGCAGGCAGGCAGGCAAGTGGTTAGGAGCCAGTGGTCCCAGATTTTGAGAGGGATGTCCTGGATTGGAGAGGGTGCAGGCTGGGCTGAGGGACTCCCTATGTCCCTCCCCATGCACAAATTTCATGCACCAGGCCTCTAGTATATACAGTATAATAACTGGGTGAGTTTTTTTCTTGCCTGGTATGGACTGCTTAAGGACTATCTTTCTTATGGAAATCATCTTTTATTTTTTTAATGTTTTTATTTATTTCAGAGAGAGGAAGGGAGAGAGAGATAGAAACATCAATGATGAGAGAGAATCATTGATCAGCTGCCTCCTGCATGCCCCATACTGAGGATTGAGCCCGAAACCCAGGCATGTGCCCCGACTCGGAATCACACCATGACCTCCTGGTTCATGGGTGGATGCTCAACCACTAAGCCACACCAGTGGGCTAAAGATCACCTTTTAAAGCACTCCAATTTTATTAGGGCACTAGAAGCCTGATGCACAAAATTCATGCAAGGGGCTTGGCTCCCGCCCCCGCCGCGGCTGCCTCGGCCCCCACAGCTACGGCTTCGTCCGGAAGGTTATCCGAAAGGATGTCTGGTCTAATTAGCATATTACACTTTTATTATTATAGATATCATCTCTTATTTAAAAGCATTTGGGAATTGCCCTGGCTGGTGTTGCCCAGTGATTAAAGCATTGGCCAGCACACCGAAAAGTCGCAGGTTCAATCCTGGCCTGGGGTAGAGGCGAGTGTGGGAGGCAACTGATGGAATTGATCGATGTGTGTCTCTCTCACATCAATATTTCTCTCTCTCTCTCTCTCTCTCTCTCTCTCTCTCTCTCCCACCCTCCCTTCCACTCTCTTTAAAAATCAATGGAAAAAATATCCTGGGATGAGGATTAACAACAACAACAACAATAGCAAAGGAATAACCATAATTGTGTTAGAAGACTTTAAACATAAATAAATAAAATAAAAGCATTTGGGAATTATTGGAGTGCTTGGACATTTGGGTTGAGAAAGCATACTAATTATAGTTTTTTCTTTGCATGAGCCCCCTGGTTTGTTTTATAGAGGATGAGTAACAATGTGCCAAACCAGGAAAATTAATTCCAGGCTATAGGATTGGAAAACACATTTTTTAAAATTTCAGAGCAGAGGGACCTTAGGAAGTTTTTCTGCAAATAAGTCAGCGTAGCTTTGCTTCTCTGGTTACCATTCAATGACAAGCAGCTAGTGACTTTGCACAATTTACGTAGAAGCCTTTTGTGAAAACAAGGAAAGGAAGGAGCTGGGTCTACGTTTCTGAAAACAAGAAAATCACAGAAATATTTATGTCTCCGACTGGCACAGATCTGATTTCTCCAACACTATGGGTATTTGATGAACATCCACCTTCCAGAAAGTTCGGCTTGGTAGGGACCTCAAAAATAGCATGTCAGAGACCTGAATGCCGTCCACCATAAGGCCAGCTCTGCCACACCCATAGGCTGTGTTCAAGTGATGGTTGGTAACAAGATAAAAGACTCGAGAATTAGGCCAAATCCTCTGCCTATCAAATATGTAATTGGTTCCCCCCCACCCCCGCCCCCAACATGGTTTATCTCAGTGTCATGTAGGACCGCCTCACCTTTCCTCATGGTCGGCAATTTTGGCTAATCTTGTGGGCCCTCTCTGTCCTGCACACGGTGGCTGCGTCTCTATCTTCCCTTTTCAGAGGGAACGCTGTTTGGCAAGACCACACTGAGCAATTTGTGTTAACTCTACGAGATGCCAGGCTCCCGCTCGCTCACCCTCTGCCCCTTCTATTTCTAGATAAACGAAAGTGACTGCAGGGTTTTCTGTTCCTCAAACACACCGCCGTCTTGTCTGCAGACCTGTTCACCTTCCATGCCTTCTGCCTGGTCGTTGGCTTCTGCGGATCTTGCAGAAATGGCTGCTCAGAGAGGCCTTCCTTGACCCATAATTACTGTTTCTTTCCTTCTTCAAAATATCACGGTCCTGTTTGTGTGTTATTATTTGTCTCCACCCACTAGGAAGAAAACATCTGGAGGCATGGACAGGCTCAGTCTTGATCCTGGAAATAGCCCAGCCCCTAGCACACAGGTGCTCAATAAAGGTGTATCTTACACTGACGGCGCTGTTCACCCACCACACCTGCAACGTTCTGGCAGAAAGAACCTCCGTCATTTGGGGCTACCCCGTCGGGTTTTGTACAAGATGCTGGAAGCCTCTATCACAGGTTCTCAAACCTGACTGCATATTAGAATCACCCGGGAAACTTAAACAACCACCTCTGCTCAGCCCGGATGGCCTGGCTCAGCCAACAGGTAAAGCAATTTCCTTTGTGGCTGGGGAAACGCAGCTCAGCCATGTGCAGAAATAACATGGAAAAGCCCACTTATTCATTCCCAAAAGTCTGTTTCCTCCCTAGACCTAAAGTTCTTTCATTTCCCACTGGTGATGTCCAGGCCATGAAAGGGACTGCTTAAATTCAGAGACCCTTTATCAGTCCAGATTAGGGCCACAAACTTGAATAACTACTGAGTTAATAAGTTTCCACTCAAGGTTGTCGATAGAGAAGAGGGCCTGGAAAGTTGTGAGCTGAAAGCGGTTTTGCCGTGGATGGTAGGACAACTACCAACAGGAGAACTGAGGCCTCCTAACGTCTCAAGGCTAGAAGCAAGCTCAGAGGTGGGCCTGGTAGGGAAAAGGCTGGGACAGAGTTAGAATCCAATGCGGTCCAGGTAAGTCTTTAACCTCACCTCGCCTTACTTTCCTTACTTACTAGTAAAATAAAGGCAAAAGGATCTCCTTTCTGGGGTTAATAGTCTGAAGTTTACATATGAAAAATATAAAGTCAGCACATATTAGGTTATCAATAAATTATAACTAATTTTAAAAAGCCAGTTGAGCGACTTTCAGATTTGTTTGCGTGGGAAGTTGCAGATCACAGCAAAATGTTAATACAGTTTCTCAAATCATATGAATGAGGAAAGGTTTTAAAGGATCAAATATGACTACAGTGTATTGTACACGAGCACTATGATATCACAAAAAGAACACATCTGTTCACCAAAACAAAGAAAGAACACCCCTCCCCCCAAAAACAAGCTATTGAACTGGTTCACGTGTCAGAATCTTCCCATAATATTTACTGGCTACTTGTTGATTTGATTTATGTCTGAGGTTGGAACCAGCTGCCATTCCAACCAGACAAGCATCCGTAGGCAAGGGCAGAAAAGACTATGATTCAGATTAGCTGCAGGTTTCCTAGCGTCTGCAAACCTTTACAATAATGCTAGAGCTGATAAACTAATGCAATGATTTGGGAACTTTTTTAAAGTGGGCAAATTCTTTCTTTAAAAAAGAAATATATATATATATATATACACACACACACACACATATCTATATATATAAAATGAAATACACACACACACACATACACACACACACTGAGTGGCCAGATTATTATGATCTCTGAACACATAATAATCTGGCCACTCAGTGTGTGTGTGTGTGTGTGTGTGTGTGTGTGTGTGTGTCTGTGTGTGTGTGTATTAGAGGCCCGGTGCATGAATTAGTGCATGGGTGGGGTTTGGCCAACCTGGCCAGGGTGAGGGGACATGGGCAGTTGGCCGGCCTGCCTGCTGGTTGAACTCCTGTTCAAGGGGACAATTTGCATATTAGCCTTTTATTGTATAGGATATACACTGAGTGGCCAGATTATTATGCGTTCAGAGATCATAATAATCTGGCCACTCAGTAAATATATATGTACAATTGTTTTAAGAAAGAATTTGCCCCTGGCCTGCACCCTCTCGCAATCCAGGACCCCTTGGGGGATGTCGGACTGCCATTTTTGGCCTGGTCCCTGCAGGCCAGGCTGAGGGACCCCACTGGTGCATGAATCCGTGCACCAGGCCTCTACTATGCATATAAGATCTTTGGTTAATCTATTCCTCCCCGCTCCCCTCTAGATTCATCAGTCTGTTCCATGTTTCCATGCCTTGCATTGAGCATCTGCCCCCGGTGGTCAGTGTGCGTCATAGCTACTGGTTGAACAATCACTTAGGCATATATATATATATATATATATATATATATATATATATATATACACACACACACACACTAGAGGCCCAGTGCACGAAATTCGTGCGTGTGTGTGTGTGTGTGTGTGTGTGTGTGTGTGTGTCTCAGCCCAACCTGCACCCTCTCCAATCTGGGACCCCTTGGGGGATGTCCGACTGCCTGTTTAGGCCCAATCCTATGGATCGGGCCTAAACAGGCAGTTAGACATCCCTTTCACAATCTAGGACTGCTGGCTCCCAACTACTCACCTGCCTGCCTTCCTGATTGCCCCTAACCGCTATGCCTGCCAGCCTGATCACCCCCTAACCACTTCCCTGCCAGCCCCTGATACCCCGGTCACCCCCAAATGCCCTCCCTTGCATATTCCCTCTTTATTAGATAGGGTTTTTTCTTTAGCATATTGGACAGTCCTAACTGTTTTGGCTCAGCGGATGGATGAAGCATTGGCCTGCAGAATCAAGGGTCCCAGGTTCGATTCTGGTCAAGGGCATGTACCTTGGTTGGGGGCACATACCCAGTGGGGAGTGTGCAGGAGGCAGCTGATCAATGTTTCTCTCTCATAGATGTTTCTAGCTCTCTATCCCTTTCCCTTCCTCTCTGTAAAAAATCAATAAAATATGTATTATAAAAAAAGAAACATTTAAGATTCCTCCATATCTGCCTGGCTGGTGTGACTCAATGGTTGGGACCCCAGGCAGCCACCGCTGGCAGGGGATGGGGCCCTGGCCAGGCTGAGACCCCAGCCCAGGCTGCCATCTCAGCCTGGCTGTGGATAGCCCGGTGGGGTGTGCGGCTCCAGCCCAGGCTGCCTTCACTGGCCTGAAGATAGCTTGGTGGGGGTGCACCACCCTGCTGCTGCTGCTGGATGGGTGATCATGCAGTTGGGTGCCCGGCCCTGCAGGAATGAGACCCCAGCCCAGGCAGCCGCCTTGGCCAGGGATCATGCGGCTTGGGTGCCAGGCCCTGCAGGTCTGGGACCCCAGCCCAAGCTGTCCTCATGGCCAGGGGATCCTGCGGCTTGGGTGTGGGGCCCTGGCGGTCTGAGACCCCAGCCCAAGCAGCTCGGCTTGGGGGCGAGGCCTGGCTGCCTGAGACCCCAGCCCAAGCCGGCACGGCTTGCCAGGGATCACTCGCGCGACTTGGGGGCGAGGCCTGGCGGCCTGAGACCCCCCAGCCCAAGCCTGTGCGGCTTGCCAAGGATCACTCCTGCGGATTGGGGACGTGACCCTGGTGGCCTGAGACCCCAGCCCAAGCCAGCGTGGCTTGCGAGCCATTGCGCGACTTGGGGGCGAGGCCTGGCGGCCTGAGACCCCCCCCAGCCCAAGCCTGTGCGGCTTGCCAGGGATCACTCGCGGGGATAGGGGGCGTGGCCCTGGCGGCCTGAGACCCCCAGCCCAAACCGGTGAGGCTTGCGAGCCATCGCACGGCTTGGGGGCGTGGCCTGGTGGCCTGAGACCCCAGCCCAAGCCGGCTCGGCTTGGGGGCGAGGCCTGGCGGCCTGAGATCCCCCAGCCCAAGCCGGCTCGGCTTGCCAGGGATCACTCGCAAGTCTCCGCTCCCAGCTCCTCCTGCCAGCGCGATTGGCCACCCCGAGTCCCGCCCCCTCGCCTCCTGCTGGCCCAATCGTGGGCGTAGCAGAGTGATGGTTAATTTGCATACTTCCCTTTTATTATGTAGGCTATATATATATATATATATATATATATATATATATATATATATGTTTTTGTGTTGTTTGTTTTTGTTTTTTTTGTGTGTTTTTTTTTGCAGAATTTCAAGATCTAAAACAAATCAAAACAAAAAGCTGAAGCCCCAAAGAACAAAACAGAATGAAAGGCTGAACTCTCTTTCTGTAGGCCCTGGATCCCACCCTGCCCCACCCCTCAAAAGTATCTGGGAATTTTGAAAACCCTGAAGTCCGGCCCCTCATTCTGTAGATGAGGAAATTAAATCCTGAAGGGCTGAGGGATGGACATGAGCTTGGCCAGTGAGCGTGTGAGACAACCAGCCAGGCCTGTGATTTCTCTGCTGCAGCGTTTTCTCCCACTCCCCCAGGACTACACACATGTTGCTATTTTTTTCCAGAATAACCCATGGGTTAAATACAGGAGGCAGAACCTTGGCAAAGGGGTCAACTTGGCAGCGGCCAACTCCCTAAAATATTTACCTCCTCAAACTGACAGGTTGACCAGATGTCTGTCCTTGGCCTACCTTTCCTGTCATGTTCCACAAGGAACCAGATTACCTGCTCATATCGGAAATCATAAATTGGCCTTCACAATGTATCTGACTGTCTTGAAGTAGTTGCCAACATTTAAAAATCAGAAGATTTTGCCTTAAAATTTTGGATTTTCCACCTCCAGTTGGAAAGTGAGAAATTCTAGCAACATTGAACTCTCATACCCAATAGATACCAATCCCAGGAGAGGAGGAGAGGCAGGCACCCTCCAGTTTATCACAGTCCCCACCAGTTCCCACCAGCTGTGTCCACTGTTGTCTATTCCCTGTAAGCATTGGAGTTTGTGATCCATGGCCTACAGTTTATGTCGCCCCCAGAAACATTTTTGAGAACCAAACTTATAGAAACAAAGGTAAACCTAGGGCACAGATATAGAGCCAATAGATTCAGAAGCTGAGGTGAGCCCAGCCAGTGTGGCTCAGTGGTTGAGCGTCAACCTATGAACCAGGAGGTCACGGTTCGATTTCCGGTCAGGGCACATGCCCGGGTTTTGGGTTTGATCCCCAGGGTGGGGTGTGCAGGAGGCAGCTGATCAATAACTCTCATCATTGACATTTCTATCTCTCTCTCCCTCTCCCTTCCTCTCTGAAATCAATAAAAATATATACTTTTTTTAAAAAGAAGATGTGGTGACCATCATCCTAAATAATGCTGGTTTCCTTCATTGATTAAGGAGGAGAGTTTCAGATTGTCCTGACTCATTTATTTCTCTGAAGTCTGTTAAATTAACCATCCTATATAATAAAGAGGTAGTATGCAAATTGACCCTCATGCCCTCACAAGATGGCTGCCTACGACCAGGCTGGCAGGAGGGTTAGTGAGGGATGACTAAACGACTGAATAAGCAGGCTGTGTGGGGCGACCAGGCCGGTAGGGGTTGGGGCAACCAGGCCAGCAGGGGGGGGGCAGTTGGGGGTGACCAGGCCGGCAGGGAGGGGAAGTTAGGGGCAACCAGGCTGGCAGGGGGGGCAGTAAGAGGTGACCAGGCTAGCGGGGGGACAGTTAGGGGCAACGAGGCCAGTGGGGGTGGTGCAGTCGGGGGCGGCCAGGCTGGCGGGGGGTGGGGAGCAGTTGGGGGCAATTAGGCTGGCAGAGGGGGCAGTAAGGGGCGACCAGGCAGGCAGGCAGGTGAGTGATTAGGAGCCAGCGGTCCAGGATTGTGAGAGGGATGTCCGACTGCCAGTTTAGGCCCAATCCCCAGGATTGGGCCTAAACTGGCAGTCAGACATCCCCCAAGGGGTCCTGGATTGGAGAGGGTGCAGGCTGGGCTAAGGGGACCCCGCCCCCGTGCACGAATTTCTTGCACCAGGCCTCTAGTCTATAACAAAAGTGTGATATGCAAATCAACCAAACAACTGAACAGCAGAACGACTGTCCGGATGACCATGCTATGACACCCATTGGCACCAGGCCAGCCAAGGTGGGTATGATGTGATTGGTCGGGGGGCCCGCCATCACCCCATGATCGCCCTGCAGAGGGAGGCACAGGCCACCGGCCAGCAGGGCGATCAATTGGAGGGGCTCCATGGAACCAGGGAACAGGGGCTGGGGGGTGGTGGCAGTGCCAGGCCAGGGCGGGTGCGGGTGGGGGGATGGGGCCGCAGGGCCGCAAGGCAGCTGGGCCACGAGGCAGCTGGGGCTACAAGGACCCCAGCAGCCGGAGCCGCGAAGGCCTACCCTTGCACGAATTTCATGCATCGGGCCTCTAGTAGACCAATAGAGCTACAAGCCCCAGACCTGCTTCCCTATGTCCCTGTCGACACCATTGTCTCCAGGACTTCTCCAGAACAATCTCAGCCCCTCGGCGATGCTTTATAAACCACACAGCAGCCTATTGCCTGCCTCCCAGGGCACCTCACTCAGCACTACAGTCAAGAGGCCCCGGCAGCCAGGAGCCCCAGGATCAGCCCCAGGACTGGGCACCTCGGGCACAGTGGGAGAAAGGAGAGCGATGCTTAGGGGCAACTTGGTCCTGCTCTCCTGCAGTGGCCATCCAGCCTCTCACGTCACATGCTCCCTCCTCGCCTTCCTCCCTCATCAAAACTTACAAAGATATCAGATAAACAGATTCGCACAAAGGTTTTCCTAGTTGATAACTGCATATTTTTATTTTAGCATTTTAACCTAAAAGTGTGTGTTACTAGGAATAGAATTTTAGGGCTCCTGAGGAGTTGGTGGAAAGAACATTTGGAGCTAAAAAGGTCTTAGCCTCAATTAAACAAGAGAGGAGGTTCATTTCCTTCCCTTGAAGGGTCATCATTAAATCACCTCCCAACCTGCAGGATTTTGTTCAAATGTTACTTTCCCAGTGAGGCTTTCCCTAATCACCTCCCTCCCTCTACCCCACACTTCCGACTGCATCGCCTGCTTTACTTTTTCTTTTATAAATTAAATATATTTTTATTGATTTCAGAGAAGAAGGGAGAGAGAGAAACATCAATGAGAGAGAATCACTGATTGGCTGCCTCCTGCATTCCCCACACCGAGGATCGAGCCCAGGATCGAGCCCACAACCCAGGCATGTGCCCTGACTGGGAATCAAACCATGACCTCCTGGTTTGGGCTGCTTTGTTTTTCTTACATTACTTAGTATTGTGGTATACTATGTTTTACTTATTTATTGTCTTCCTTCTTCACTAGAACATGAGCTCGGTGGGATAAGGATTTCTGTCTGCCCACCATATCTTCAGTGCTGGTCCATAGTAGACACTCAAGAAAGGACTTGTGGCCAACTCCCAGGGTGACAATTACTTCAGCGATTAAGAGCCGCAAAGTAGGAATTCTTAATGACAAGAACGACTATGTATTTTACAGCTGAAAGAGAGCTCAAAAGTTTGGATGTTGTCTTTCCTTTACGTGTACACATCTTTTGGAATGAACATACATACATATCCTTATCCCCTAAGATACAGGGGATGGGCAAAAGTAGGTTTA
Source organism: Cnephaeus nilssonii (assembly GCF_951640355.1). Classification (NCBI taxonomy): domain Eukaryota; kingdom Metazoa; phylum Chordata; class Mammalia; order Chiroptera; family Vespertilionidae; genus Cnephaeus; species Cnephaeus nilssonii. Next base: position 4,245,451 of record NC_137091.1, read on the forward strand.
CGGTTGTGAGTACAGGAAAGAGTTTATTTTTGTATTATTATTTACTTATTAATCATTATATTATTTATTCTTCTTCTTATTATTATTATTAACCTACTTTTTTCCCACCCCAGTCTTTTCAAGGAGGAGACACATTCTTCTTTTTAAATCTATAATAGATATAGATTAGCCCATCTGGGAAGCAGGATGTTGAATAAGATGCCTTTTTTATTTTTTTTCTTCCCCCAAATGCTGCCGTATGTGTAAACCACATCATATGGAAGTTGTATGGTGTGGTAGTGTGGGTGGTGTGTGTGTGTGTGTGTGTGTGTGTGTGTGTGTGTGTGTGGTGAGGCAGTTGTATCTTTGACTAGGGGTGTGTGTGTGTGTGTGTGTGTGTGTGTGTGTGTGTGTGTGTGTGTTGTGTGGCGTGTGTGTGTGTGTAGTGTGACTGTCGCATCTTTAGATTAAAAACCTTCCCGCTTTCCCTCTGAGCTAACAGTGCTGGAGTTGAGGTCTTCATCTGCGCTGGGTCCCAGCGAACACCTGCCACAGGACCGACCACTTTTGAAAGAGAAGCAGAGGCTGTGCCTGGCTCTGCCTCACCCTGTCCTTCCCCACAGCGGTTCATTGTGTGTGTGTTGTTGCTGCGGTGGCATTTACACCTTTTTACTATGGTTCTTTGAATTCCTCAAACAGTACCGCAGGGGAACTCTGATTTATGTCCCAAAGGCAAACACTCTGAAGCCTGAACTTGTGGCTCAAGGGTTCTAACCTGGCACCAAGGTCAGAACACACACATGGACTAATGGGTCCCGGATCGGATCGGTTTAGATTTGTGGTGCCAACACCGTGTGCTATGTGTCCCTGAACTGACTGGCCAACCCGCCGAGCAGAGAACAGGAGAATGCTGAGAAACAGCCAGACCATTTCAGCACCAGAAAATAACCGATTCAGGAAAGTGCTCGTCACCATCGAGGCCAGAAATATCACCAATGAAAACTGTAAGACCCAGAGCATGGAAGCTAGGTTACCAGCCCCCAGAGCAAAGGACTGTGTCACAGAGACAAGGAATGACCCATTCTTAGCACCTGGACAGTAGAATGTCAATTCTTGTCTCTATTAAAAGCGGCCAACTCTCCTATGGAATAACACACATAACAAGGTTAGTCACTAGAGTACTGTCAGTCATGACGAAAGTTTGGCAACCTAAGTGACCATCTTGGAGGCCTGGTTAATCAAATTATGGAACACACATCCAATGAAACACAATAACGTCGTTTTTAAAGATCTAAATTACAATGATGTCACGTGAAAAAAACCAAGGTGCTAAATAATAGAGGATGCTACCATAAAGGGGGCGGGGGGGGGGGGGAAGCAAAACAAGCGCACACACACACAACTACCTTTTCTTGTACACATGTGAAATCTCCCTGAAAGGTAGCATAGGGCACTGAATCACTGGCTTCTTCTAAAAAAAAAGGGCACTTAATGGAGAATGAGGTTTGGGGGCGACTCCTCACTGTATATCCTTTGGAATTTTGAACTAAACAACTGTAATTCCTATTCAAATAAATACAATTAATATTTTTAAAGAGAAACACAATTAAATGAGATTTTAAAAAAGTTAATTAAGCCCTTCACAATCTAGGGGGTATAGAAAAGACAGTCCCTTGGGACATCCCTGCACCATTTCTATAATTTTGAAAATTTTTTTCAAAACAAGAAGATCAATTAAAAAAAAGCAAGAGCCCTGGCCGGTGTGGCTCCGTTGGTTGGGTGTCATCCCGTGCACCAAAAGGTTGCCAGTTCAATTCCAGGTCAGGGCACATGCCCAGGTTTCCAGCTCAATCCCCAGAAGGGGGCATGCAGGAGGCAGCCCATCCATGTTTCCCTCTTACATCAATGTTTCTCTCTCTCTCTCTCTCTCTCTTTCTGAAAATCAATTTAAAAACAAGAAACCTCTGCTCTGGGCTAATGAGTTGGATGCCTCCAGGAGAGGCTGTGCAGGAAGGGGAAATGCCAAAGGTACCTAATTTGCTGCTTCGGATGCAGTCTAATTTAGGATGTCCCGGGAGCTGAGGGGAAGTGGAAATCCTTTCCTCGCTGCCGTCACAAAATGGGTTTCCAACAGTGCCAATGCAGCTTCTTTCTTTCTTTCTTTAATATATCTTTACTGATTTCAGAGAGGAAGGGAGAGGGAGAGAGAGATAGAAACATCAATGATGAGAGACAATCAATGATTGACTGCCTCCTGCACGTCCCCTACTGGGGATCAAGCCCGTAACCCAGGCATGTGCCCTTGACCGGAATCGAACCTGGGACCCTTCAGTCCGCAGGCTCTATCCACTGAGCCAGACCAGCTAGGGCGGCAATGCCGTTCTGAGTGTGCCATCAGAGCAGGCACAGCCTTCTCCAACAGAAAGTGGCCAACTCTCCCTTGTGCTCCTTAAATACACGGGGAGAAAAGAAAATGTCACACTTAACCGTTTCCTCCGGGCTTCGGCGAATGAGCTGGTAAAATGCTAACCATGGAGGAAAGGACTTAAATGCAGGCGTGGTTTAGATTTTGGAAAAATCCTCTTGGTCAACCCCTGGGAAGAGGGGCAGCCCCTGGGGGACTCATAACCAAGTATTTCCTCTGCATGGGCCTGGCAGGAGTCAAAGGTCAGCGAGGTGGTTCTGCAAGGATGGATGCTTGTGTGAGAGAGGAAACCAGCCTGTGTTTCAGTCCTGACTCTCCCTCGACGCTTAGCATATGATCTTCATTTTTTTAAGCCTGAGTAGCCTCCTCTATACAATAGAATCATAAATGCTGGCCTCACCTACCCTCCTGGGCTGTAGGGTGTGCATGCATATACACACCCAGAGGCGGGTCCTCTCTGTGTGTGACCTTCAACAAATAAAACAACCTTCTCAGATGGGAAGGAAGCGGGACTTAATGATGTACAGGAAAGGATATCTTAGCGTCATGCCTAATGATATAGAAAGAATATAATACTTTCATTTTTTAAAAATATATTTTTATTGATTTCAGAAAGGAAGAGAGAAGGAGAGAGAGAAACATCAATGAGGAGAGAGAATCATTGATCGGCTGCCTCCTACATGCCCGTGACTGGGCATCCAGCCCTCAAAAAGAATCGAACTGTGACCTCCTGGTTCATAGGTCAACCACTGAGCCAGGCCGGCCGGGCTGAATATAATACTTTTACACACATCGCCTGATGGAACGCTCAGGCCATCGGCTGTAGGGTGGCTTTGTGGAAATCCCCCTGAGACAGACTGGGGACCGAGGCTTCTAGTGGCTTGGCAAGGACACAGAGCCACTAACTGGTAAATCGAGGCCTGGGAGGCGGAGGCCTAGTTGGGAGCCCTGTGTACTGCAATGGAACATGACCTTCAGGTAACATCGCGGCGTACAGGCTGGGAGCCCACGGATGAGGCCGAGCCTCTGATTTTGAACAGATTCTCCCTTTTAATTCTCTTTCCCACAGCGCATCCAGAGGACACAGGCTGCATGGGCAGCCACTGCACCAAGAACCCACGAAGCACACATGCTGGGGCTACTTTGGGGATGGGAACTTGTTTCTTGGGGCGGGGCAAGGGATGGGTTGATCTAGCTTTCTGCCCTGATTTGCACGGTGGTTTCTCACCTCTTCCCTGCCCCTGGGCAGCAACCTCCCCCAGCCAGGAGCCAGGGCTGCATCTGCCCTTCACCACTGTCCCTGGCAGCCTGCCCTGCTCCGTCAGGGCCTGGCTCGGAGCCGCTGAGCCCGGAGCTGGGGGAGGGGGTGGGGGAAGCGCGTGGCTCCCAGAGGCTGTCAGCCTTCCCAGCGGACTCAACTCGCCGCCCGTCCCTCCCCCGCCCCGCACACAGCCTCCAGCCTCCCAACTTTCCATTTCCAGGCCTGTCTGGGGTGGTTCTCGGAAAGGGAGCGCCTCCTCCCACCCCCCGGGGTGCCAGGTCTGCAGGCCGGGGCGGCCGGCAGCGCCACTTGGGCACGGTGCCCGCTGGCCCGGCGGGCCCTCGCTCTCGGGACAATTCAGACGGCTGTAATGGAGAGTTCGGAATGTAGGTCAAGGTGCTCTCGGCAGGGCCCAGGGGAGGATCACCTGACCAGGAGGTTGGTGAGTCAGCGGGAAGGGAAGGGGTGGGAGCCGGAATCTCCCGGCCCACAGCGCCCCAGAGGAGGAGGAGGAGGAGGAGGAGGAGGAGGAGGAGGAGGAGGAGGTCAAGTAGTCTCATCTGGCTGACGGTCAAGGGAAGGAGCTGCTGGAGGCGGAAGGAAGGAGACAGTGACCTCGGGTGACCTCTCTCAGGTGGAACACACACGCACCCCAGGGCAGCCGAAGCCACGCCCAGGTCACACTGTCTCTGACGCAGGAGAGACCTCATTAGTCGCCTCCGGGGCCACAGGGGGAAATCCAATGAACAGATCGCTCATCACCCCATCCACCCAGGCCCCCCCCCCCCCCCCCGCGCCCCCCACGCGCCAAAAGAAACCAAAGCCACTGGTGTATCCTACAAATACAGCCATCCCCAATAGTTGAGACAATCCGGCTCCTCCCCCCCCCCCCCCCCCCCAGTTAATTTTGAAGATGAAAATGACTAACCCATTTTATTCTATGTCTCCGCACGGCGGGGCCTCCTCTCCAGGGTGCGGCAGTGGCTGCGGTTGCTAGAACAGCAGCTGCTCGGGCTGAGCCTCACTTCCTCTGGCTCCAGCTGCAGGGTCTTCCAGGCCAAGCGGGGAGTTTCCCCGAACCTCCGGGCCTGGCCCCCCACCTCCCCGCTCCTCACCAGCCTCTTTGGGTAGCGCTTCTGGGACTCCCTGGTTCCATGAGTCAGAGCCAGGCTGGAGACAGACAGCAGGCTGCCTTTATTAACCCAGCCTCCTGCCCTGCACACCACAGAGGGAAGCTATAATTACTCATTTGGCCTGGCTCTGAGAACCCAGCCAGCCAGATGCTTGACTGGAGGCATGGTTCCTGATTCCTGCCTCTACCTAGTGCACCCCGGTTTGGAAATAAGAATGACAGCCAGGGCCTGGCCGCGTGGCTCCGTGGTTGAGCATGGACCTATGAACCAGGAGGTCATGGTGAGATTCCAGGTCAGGGCACACAGGCCCGGGTTGCAGGCTCCATTCCCAGTGGGGGAGGGAGGGCGTACAGGAGGCAGCTGATCCATGATTCTCTCTCATCATTGATGTTCCTATCTCTCTCGCCCTCTCGCTTTTTCTCTGGAATCAATAAAAATATATTTATTACAAAAAAAAATAATAATAACAACCAGGGATTCAGGCCCGTTACACACATCAGACGTTTTGCAGAGGTTATGGAGTGTGTTGGACCTGGACACCGATGTAGATCCTAGAAAAACTGCTCTATGAACACAGCTGCCAGGAGTGTTTGTTCTGTTTTGTTTTGAAATGCCTCCTGCCTCGTTGCCTGTCTTATCAGAGGCAGGCTGCTCATTGTTGACGTTGGCGTTGAAGAGATAAAGGAAAAGACAACAACACGTTGTTTTGGATCTTTGAGATCCTGTATGTCCCAGGCATACAGACACAAAACCTCGCGCCCCGCAGAAATGTTTGAAAACTTGAAACTTGAAAAAAAAAAATAGTTGGCTTCAAAATGAAAAATAAAACCATAAAATTAAAATCATACAGTCAGTCTTCATTAACTGTTCAATTTCATATTCACTGGTTCATTTCCTTCCTTCCTTCCTTCCTTCCTTCCTTCCTTCCTTCCTTCCTTCCTTCCTGAAAGCATACATTTATTCCATTCACTCAACAAATACTTGTTAAGCTGCTTCTTTGTATCAGCCACAGCTTTAGGCACTAGGAGTACATAAGTGTTAAACCAATTGAAGACACAGACAGAACTAAGCAGACAAATATTCCTGCCTCCTGAGTCAGTAATAGACACAATGATAAGTAAATGATATGGCATGTTAGAAATAAGTGTGATCAGAGAAAAAAATAGAGCTGGGTTAAGGGAATTGTTGGTAAAGAAGGAATTCATCAACATCTCCCGACACTGGAGAACAATTTGTAGGTAAGATTTCTCCCACACGGAGAGCTCAGAAAAGTCTGTATAATGATTACTAACACATTATAAGCAATCATAAATGAAATGAGTAGCCCATTGCACGATATCGCGCGCAGTAGGCCACACGGGAGCAGGTGGGAACCGCAGCGCGCCAAGCCAGGAGCCGGGCTGCTTCCATGGGAGCTGGGAGAGACCTGAGCCTGTTCCGTGGGAGGCGGGCCTGCCGTCTCCTCTCAGGGCCTGCACTGGGCCATGGAGGCTGCAGGCTGGCCGCACTGTCCTCCAGAGGCCCTCTGCGGCTGGGGTGTCGCCGTGGCGACGAAGCAAGTGTCCCGCCCTGGCTGCTCCGAGGCCCTCCATCGCCGCGGTGACGAAGCAAGCATTCTGCCAGGCCGCTCACACTGCTCATTCTCAGTGGCAGCCCCCCCAGGACTGGGGGACTCCGGCGAGGCTGAGGGGACTGGGCGCTGCCATCTTTGTGATGGAGTGATGGTTGATTTGCATATCATCCTTTTCTTAGATAGGATGAGTTACATTTGACTAGAGTAGAATTATAAAAACCCTCTAAGCTTTGTTGACAACCAAAATGTAGGTGCATTTTAAACATATTGGATAGATGATAAAAAGTGACAGTGCTGTGGCATTTGACCTTGCCCCCAATGATGGGCAGCTAAAGGCACCTAAAAAGATTGGTAAGGGCTTGGGTGTCAGGTGCCAGGGTTCAGATCCTGGCTGCCTCGTTTACCACGTGTGTGATTCTGGGAAAGATACTTAATTTCAGTCCCCATCATTTTTTGTTGTTATTTTGTCCGGAAATTGAATCAGCAAACCTTCCGTGCATGGGATGCCACCCAACCAACTGAGCCACACCAGCCAGGGCTCCTCATCTTTTCTATGGGGGTAATAGAGAGCTTCCTTGTAGGGATTCTGGAATGATTAAGTGAGCTAATAAAAGTAAAGATGGTAGTTAGCATAGGACCAGGCACTTAGTAAGCACTCAATAAATGTTTCCTGTTGTGACTGTTGTTATGGTGATGACGATGATGACTGTGATGAGGTATCAGGCACTGTGTTGGGTCCTGGGGACCCAGAGCTGAACACAACCATGACATGGTCCCACTTAGGAGAGGCTTTGCAATCGTGTGCTTCATGACATCCTCAGGGCCCCTTGCAGGGTGATCCCCATGGCCCCAATGACCATTTACAACCTACTTGGATAGCCAATAAAAAGGAAGAGACCGGCGCTGGCTGGGTAGCTCAGTTGGTTAGAGTGTCATTCCCCTAGGCCAAGATTGCAAGTCCAATCCCCAGTCAGGGCACATACCAGCATCAACCAATGAATCCATAAATAAGTGGAACAACAAATCCATATTTCTCTCTCTCTCTCTCTCTCTCAAATCAATTTTTTTAAAAAGGAACAGACCACAATGAGACAACGAGGCACTATTTAGTAACCTCACAGTTGGAAAAAAATTAAGAAGTCTGAGAAGGCCAGGTGTTGGAGAGAGTGTGGATCAAGCGGACCTGTATATGTTTGTTGGTGGTGGGATTATAAATTCCTACATATTTGCATTGTTCTCCAGGAGACCCGTACAAGAATGTTCAGCTCAGCACATTCAAAATGGCAGAAAGCTGATCACGACTCAAATGTTCATTGCCAGGAGAATAAACAAACACTTGTGGAACATGCTAGAGAGGACTAGAATATCATGGTGAAAACCAATGGGCCAGAGCGCTATGCTACCATGACCATCACCAATACCTGAGAAAAAGGTATATTCCAGGAGGCGACAGACAGCAGAACATTCTCTTAAGTAATGTAAAAACAACACAATCTAAACACTATGCCTTTCAGAAAAACATATTAAATACAATTTATTTTTATTTTTTTTTAGAAAAGCAAAGACATGGTAAACTAGAGATTCACGATGGAGTGAGGGACGCCCTAGCTGGTTTTGCTCAGTGGACAGAGCGCCTGCCTACGGACTGAAGGGTCCCAGGTTCAATTCTGGTCAAGGGCACATGTCTGGGTTGTGGGCTCGATCCCTAGTGGGAGGAGACAGCCAATCAATGATTCTCTCTCATCATTGATATTTCCATCTCCCCCCTCTCTCTCTTTCCCTTCCTCTCTAAAATCAATAATAATAATAATAAAAAGATGGAGTAAGGGATGCCAATTGATGGGAAAGGCAGAACCGCGTGGGAAGAATTGAGTGGTAACAACAACAAAAAGCAGCCAGATGCATGCTGAGCAAGGTCCAGCTGAAGAGGAAAGAATGTCATGAATCAAAGACGATGAATCACCCTGTGTCCTTGGATGCGATAAAAAAGAAAACAAAGCTCTCCTCTTGGGACTGGTAGGAAACACACCTCGGAAGGGCGTGGGCCTGTCGAGAGAGCGGGTGGGGAGCAGATGCAGAAGAGGGCGAGGTGCGTGTCCCCACGAGGACTGCGCGGAGTTGACCCTGGAATGGAGCCCCCTTCATCTGTCACCTGCTATCCCGTAGGTTCAGAACCTGGGGTCAGAGGGCGGTGGTGAGTGCCCCTGACAGGGTCGGGGTCATGCCCTGTTCAGATCATGGTCTCTCTGTGCGGCGGCTGGCTGCCCCTCAGTGCCCTCTCCCTGGGGTCTTTGCCAGGCCTGCCGCCGCCCCTTCCCCAGCACAGACCTCCAGTTGTGTGTGTGGTATTGTCAGCCAGGATCAGCCCCGCCCCGCCCACCTGGCCCTGACCGAGTGATGCTGGGTGTGGGCAGACAATCCCGTTCTAGCTGGGAGTTCTGGGCGCCACCGGGAGACGTTTGGTTACTGAGCCCATAGTCCTAGCCCTCCTCTCTCCTGCTCTGGGTGGGGCCCAGGGGGCATGCTCTCAGACAGCTGAGCTGCCTGAGGTGGTGGCCACAGGCCACGGGCCACAGCCTGGGGCCCCTGAGGCTGGCTGGGGCCCCTGAGGCTGGCAGCAGGCAGAGGAACACTTGGTCAGGCCCAGTTCAGGGACTGACATCATGGACAGAACGAACTGGGCCTCTCAGAGGCACCGGAAGGGCGGTCCCACCTCTCTGTGCTCCTGCCGGTGGGGTCAGAGCTTTTGGGGTTCTGGGAGCTGCTGACGTGGCCCTCATCTCACCCCCATGCCCAGGACAGTCACTGGTGCCTCCAGAAACCGGATCAGACAGATCCCAGATGAGGTTGTAGCTGGGCAGTTTCTAGCTCAATCCTCTAAACCTCAGCCTTCGGTCCATACAGCTGGGACAATCCTATTGCCTTTGCCTGACTACAGGCATTCGAGGGACCACATGGCATAACAGGGACCCAAATGCTTCTCCAACAGAAAGGTGCAGCCCAGCCAGCGTGGCTCCAGAGGTTGAGTAACAACCTTATGAACCAGGAGGTCACGGTTAGATTCCTGGTCAGGGCACATGCCCGGGTTGCGGGTTCCATCCCCAGTGTGGGGCGTGCAGGAGGCAGCCAATGGATGATTCTCTCTCTTCACTGATGTTTCTACCTCTTTCTCTCTCTCCCTTCCTCTCTGTAATCAATCAAAATATATTTATAAAAAGAATATAAGCCCTCAGAGGGCAGGAACCGTGTGCAATGCCTTCCCTGCTGTACTCCCACAATCAAGGCCGGGCCTGGCACATAGTAGGTGCTCAATAAAATCATTTCTTGAGTGAATGGAGCATTACAGAGTAGAGTAAAAATAATGATGATGATGAACATTCATTGCATCTTCACTGTGTGCCAGGCAGAGTGCTAAAGGCTTCACACGGGTAATTCTATGTAAGCTTCACAGCAGCCCAGGGACGGAGGTTCTAGTATGATCCCATCCTGCAGGTGACAGGGGGGTCACAGTGACTCCGGCAGCTCAGTGATTCCCCCAGCAACACACAGCGAGCGGAGCAGCCTGTTTCCCGCGTGATGTGAATCAGGGGGGCTCAGAGCGGCTCGCCACCCCGATGTGGGGCACGGTGGCCTCAGTGTGTCAGAGGCCACAGTGTGAGGCGCTGGATTTTGACACCCCTTTCCCCCTTCAGGACGCCAATATTAAAGCACGGGTGCCTCTGGAAACAGGTCAACCTAAATTTCTAACCAGCGAACAATCTGGGTTATCTGGTTATTTCCTAAGTGTGGACAGGAGGGCTGTTTTGTTGGGGATGAGGGTGGGGGGGTGTGTGGCTGGGTGAGTCGGGGTTACACATGGCAGAGGGGGGGAGGGAGGTTGCTGGGAAGGGGGCTGAGAAAGGGTCCAAGCAAGATGCACGTTGACTGTTTTGTTGAGCACTGGCCTAGGGCTTCAGAAGGGCAAAAGGGCGTTTGGGTCCTTAAATCACCTTCATGGGGGGGTGGGTATGTAGCAGCCAAAGGCCCCTGGAAGGTCAAAAGGTCAAGAGCTCTATGACAAGAGGGGCAGGGATCTGAGGAGTTATCAAAGGGGGCTGGCTTTTATGTTTGCATTTTTAGGAGAAAAATATCGCCGCTATTATCTGTGCAGTGAAAAGTAGATTTCGATCCATGAAAACCAGGTGGAGCAGGGCTGGGGAGGGTTGCAGAAAGGTCACGGGTTGGGCTCTCCAAAGCGACGCAGCTTCCAAGACTGTGCAGCCTGCGCCAGGCTGCAGCTCCCGGGGCTCAGGGCTCGGCTGATTTACTGGGGATGAGCGGGGGCCCCAGCCTTCCCAGGACATGCAGGCCAATGAGCCTGAGCCTTGGCGGGGCCGGGGTGGGGGGGGGTTGTGGTGGGGAGAAGAGGGGGGTATTTGCCTTTGCAGTTGGCAGCATCTCCAGGCCTGGGAGCCTCCGCACTCGCTGGGAGAGGCTCATTATGCAGTGCGGTCACATGCCCTGTGCATTTTAATGAATGAGTCCGGGGACAGACTCGATTTGAAAGAGGAATTGCAGCTCTCAGGCTGGGTGAAGGGCTCTCCAGGGATGCTCGGGCAGCCTGGCTGGTACAAGGGAAGGGAAGAGGGAAGCTATTTCCATGTAGAAAGAAGAAGGAAGGTCAAAAGGAGGGAAGGAGGGAGGGAGGTGAAGAGGGAGAGGGCAGGAGGGAGGAGAAAGGGGGGCAGAAAGAACAGCTTCGCGTTCAGGAAGTTCTGGAACAGACGCTACCTGCCAGACACACCCTCGCTCCTTTGCTCCTCACTTACTCCAGACACGGAGTGCCTCTGCGTGCCAGGCACCGCACTGAGCCTGGCCCTACAAGACAACGAGACCAGAGCCCTTGCCCAAAAGGAGTCTGCACAGAACCCCCTCCGTGTGCCCCATTAGAGTAACTTCAATAGGGGTGGGATTTGGGAAGGGGGAGGGGGGCAAAGGAGTAGTGCTCACCCTCCCCACCCTCCCCTCCCCCGCCCGCTGTGAGCACACCCACGGAAGGTGGGATCCCCCACCCAGTGAGGATGTGACGCCAAGGCCTGCCATCTCTCAAGCACACGCCCCGTGTGCAGACACGGGGTGAGTGTTCCGCAGTTAGCGTCTCATCGAATCCTGGCAACCACCCGTGGGGCTGATCCTGGGACGGCCACATTTCTCGCAGATGAGGAAACTGAAGCTGAGCGCGCAGCTTGCCCAAGGTCACCCAGGGATTTGAACTCGGGGCTGCCTGACTCCGCAGCTCTTGGCAGCTGGGAGTGTTGCTGTCAGCCAAGCCCTGGATGGGGAATGCTGGGGAAGGCCTTTCCCTTCCCAGGCTTCCTTCCAAGAACACTCTGAACCCCCAGGAGGAAGAGGTTGGTGTGAATCCAGACGTAGTCTGGGCCAGCCAGCCTGGGAGCGGATCTGAAACCTCACGGAGGGGGGCCATGTGTGAGCCAGAGCCCAAGGGCAGCTCGGAGAGAAGAGGAGAGGAGAGGAGAGGAGAGGAGAGGAGAGGAGAGGAGAGGAGAGGAGAGGAGAGGAGAGGAGGAGGGGAGGAGAGGGGAGGGGAGAGGAGGGGGGGAAGTGATAAGGGGAGGGGAGGGGAGGGAAGAGGGGGAGGGGAGGGAAGGAGAGAGGGGATGAGGGGAGGGGAGAAAAGAGGGGGTGAGAGGAGGGGAGGGAAGAGGGGATGAGGGGAGGGGAGGGGAGGGGAGAGGGGATAAGGGGAGGGGAGGGGAGGGGAGAGGGGATAAGGGGAGGGGAGGGGAGAGGGGATAAGGGGAGGGGAGGGAAGGAGAGGGGATGGAAGAGGGGGGAGGGGAGGGGAGGAGAGGGAAGGGAAGAGGGGGGAGGGGAGGGGAGGGGAGGGGAGGGGAAGAGAGGGGTGGAGAAGGGAGGAAGCTCAGTTGGGGCAGCCCGCCGGTTTCCAGCCTCCACACCACAAAACACAGGGCAGCAGATGCCCAGCAAATGGGTGTGTGGGAGGGAGACGTACCCTCAGATGGCAGGCGGGCAGGCGGTGTCACCGAATTACTCAACAAAGCCACCTTGCTTTGCACTTGGAGCCAGGCTCCGCTGGAACAGCGCACGGGGCGGGGGTTGAGGGGGGGGGGCATTGGGGTGGTGGTTGGCGCTCACCAGGAAGAGGATGTCTACCACCCCCTGCCCCCCAAGTGGGAGAACACAACCTGGGGAGAAGCCAGCACTGAAAAGCCAGGGCACCCCCCCCCCATCCCCGCGAATATTTGCAGCTCGGGAGAAAGAGCGATGGACACACGCACACAAGCACAGCACGACCCAGGAGCCTGGGCTTTGGGCTGGAGCACAGACGCAAGGCCACCTGCCATGAACTTGGCCGGGCCGCGCCAGCCAGCTCTGGCTGAGCGACGACTATGTGCCAGAGCCGTCACACACATTATCCCCTGGAACCCCACGGCCTCCTTGGGAGGGAGCTACTGGTCTTTGCCCATTTTTTACCCAAAAAGAGGCTGCTGCCCAGAGAGAGGAGGAACTGGCCAAGGTCACATGTTTTCCCAGCTTCTGGTTCCTTACACGGAGGGACTTTCCCTAAACACGCCTTTGTCTTCACTCTCACTGCCCCTGGCGATGGATGACTTATCTGATTGGAGACCGTGGGAAGGCTGTCCGCGGGGACCGGCTCCCCCCAGCCTTCCAGGCGGGTGCAGGTCGGAAGCCAGTCCGGCTCCCACGCGGAGCCGCGTCCTCCACGCTGGCTTCAGTGGGAATTCAGGTGGGGCTCTGGCCCTCTGCCATCCCTCTGTCTTTTTATCAACGTGTTCAGAACCTGGACGCTGGGGTAGGGGGGCGCTTTTTTTTTTTTTAAAGATCTTTGGAGATCCCTACACTCCCACTTGGGAGGATCCTGAAAGCCCTGGCCAACCACCCCGCTCTGACCCCAGTAGTCTGCCCTCCCGCTCCGTCTTGGCAAAGGACACTCTTGGCTCCTGGACCAACGTCCCCGGGGAGAAGTCAGCCCTGCAGCTAACACTCCTCCTCCCTTCGCTCCCCTCCACCCCCCCCCCCTTTTGGACTGGCACTGTTTTCTGCAACGAGAAAAACCAAGTCATGTACCCAGCTTCTCGGGACAAAGGGAAACATGTGTCATGGGAGTTCTCGGGGTGCCAGCTCTTCTCCTCGCCACTTGCCAGGGCACCCACAATGAGGACCCAGACGGCTGCCAGACTAGACAGCTTACCCCGGAACAACCCGGGCAGCGGACCCAAACGCCTTGTCAAGCCCTGAACCCGTGCCTGTAGATCTAGCCCCGTTTGCAGTTCCGGCATATTCCCCCAGGGAGTTCAGAGCCAGCGTGTCTCTGGGGGATCAGGGGCCAAATCCCCATTCCTGTGCTGTGTGACTGTGGGCAAAGCCTTTACCTGCTCTGGGGACATAAGGCCTGTACTCTCACAGATGTGTTAGGAGATCAAATATGTAAAACTAATTTGAGCCCTAGCTGGTTTGGCTCAGTGAATAGAGTGTCAGCCTGTGGACTGAAGGGTCCCAGGTTCGATTCCGGTCAAGGGAACATGCCTGGGATGCGGGCTCGATCCCCAGTGGGGGGGCATGCAGGAGGCAGCCGATCAATGATTCTCTCTCATCATTGATGTTTCTCTCTCTCTCCCCCCTTCCTTTCTGAAATCGATAAAAATATATATTTAAAAAACTTATTTGAAAAGAAATAAAAATTCCTCCACGCGACGAAGGGAATGCTCATTTTTTAAAAATATATTTTTATTGATGTCAGAGAGGAAGGGAGAGGGAGAGAGAGAGAGAAACATCAATGATGAGAGAGAATCTTGGACTGGCTGCCTTCTGCACGCCCCCTACTGGGGATCCAGCTCTGCAACCCGGGCACGTGCCCTTGACCGGAATCGAACCTGGGATCCTTCAGTCCGCAGGCCAAAGCTCTATCCACTGAGCCAAAGCAGCTAGGGCGGGAATGCTCATTTTATGAGCTTCAAGAATGTACCCAAAGACATACTAAGCATCTGGAGCGAGCATCTTCAGTTTTGTCACCAGCACGGTTCCACCTTCATTTTAGTGACCTTGCCCTCCCCCACCTGCAGTTTCCCTCCCCCAGGTGACCCCATCTGTCCAGATAGAGGCAGGGACACCAGCGGAAGCAAAGGAGTGTCTCTCATTCTTCTTGACCACAGTGATGGCTTCGGGGATGGTCCTGGGACCCAGGCAGGGACCGTGGGACTTTCTGAGAATGACATCCTTCTCTTGGGAGATAGATCCAGGGGCTAAAAGAGACGCTGTCGTCTTATGACCACATGAACCCAGAAGTTGAAACCCAAAAGATAGAGAGAAACCAAGTCCTGACTGTGACATCGGAACCCTGAACCCAGCCACGTCCACCTGTGATATTGTGATTTGTAATAAGAAATATACATTTGGTGTTTGTCCACGGTTCCTGGTGCAAGCTCCCCAAACCTGCGTCATGTGAATGCGGTGACTTTTGGAAGGCTTCTAAGGATGGGGACTGGTTGCTGGGAGAACTAATTATGTCATTAAAGGGCTGGAATTTCAGTCCCCCCCCCCCCACTCCCTGATCTCCAGGGAGGGGAGAGGGACTGGAGATTAAGTTCAATCGCCAATGGCCAGTGATTTAACCAATCACGCTGTGTAATGGAGCCTCCATAAAAGCCCCAAACAAAGGGCTTTGGAGAGCATCCAGGTGGGTGAACACCTGGAGATTTGGGAAGGCGTGGGAGCTCCGCCCCCTTTCCCCAACCCCCGCCCTGAGCATCTCTTTCATCTGGCTGTTCCAGAGTCACATCCTTTTGTAATAAACCAGGAATGTAGCCAGTGAAACAGTGCTGAGCTCTGTGAGCCACTCCAGCGGATTCAGCAAACCCAAGGTGGGGGTCATGGGAACCTCTGATTTATAGCTGATGGGTCTCAGACGCACAGGTGACAGCCTGGACTTGTCATTGGCATCGCAAGTGTGTGTGTGTGTGTGTGTGTGGCCGGGGCTGGAGGGGGGCAGTCTCGTAGGACTGGGTCCTTAACCTGTGAGATCTGACACCTTCTCTGGGTAGACAGTGTCAGGATTGGGTTCACTTGTAGGACACCCCGCTGGTGTGGCAGAGAGTCCCTCCCCTTCTCGCTTACATTGGAATCGGAGCGCAGAATCCTCTTACCAGCCACCCCTGGAATCTCCAGCTTATGGGGAGGCCACAAATGCCCTTTTTAATCAAAGGCATCTTAGGTTGGACTTCCTGTCCCTTGCTATTAAGCAAATCCTGCTGGATACAGCATTGCCTCGTATAATCTTTCCAATAACCACGAGGCACGAATTGCAGCCCCCACGTTACAGAGGAGGAAGAGAACAGAGGCGTGAGGAGCTCTGCGATGTCGGAGGTGGCGGTGGAACTTGAATTCACTCTACAAGGAGTTAGGAGTGAACTGGAGTCTCACACTCAGAGGCCCACCACACGCCTCCGTCCGCCGTAGAGCATCTCCTGGGAGGGAAGGCCTGACTCCCCTACAGCCAGGGGTTGGTGCAGGACAGCCTCCTCTGGTGTCCTCTGCCCCAGGCGCCCTTTTCCTGAAAGAATAACACCATTCGGAGGAGGAGCTCCGTAAACTCTCGAAGGAAACTCTTGATGTCAAGGGCCTGAGGGGCTCTGAATGGTCCAATATCCTCTGCTTCTAGGGACTGATGTTGTAGTGTTCACCTGTTAGAAGTCCACTCTTCTCTCTGAAGATGCTGGGCTCTGGGAAGGATGCACATACATCTCGGCCCCGCAGGGCTTAGGACCCGAGCCACTGTCAGTCATGACTGGCTTGTAGGAATCATGGCTTCAGGACAGCAGGCCCAAGGTGGGGATGGTGGGCGTGAAGCTATGGAAGGGGAAAAGGGACAGCTGAGCCCCAGGGAAGTTCCAACTGGTTGATGGAGCAAGTCAGCCATATAAGTTTGAAAATGGGATGAAATAATACCATGATCTGGGACTTGCTTCAGAAGAACATGGGGAGGGGGAGAGTGGGTGGAGAGATAGAGGAAATAAGATTGGCCATGAGTTGATCACGGTTGAAGCCGGATTATTCTGTCTACCCTTTGAAATTTCCCATAACGATTTAAAAAAGTTCTGACGAATAATTCAAAAACCATGTTTCGTGTGCCTTGTTCCTTGCAAAGCCCTTTAGGCACGTCTTGTATGCACCTCGCAAATGTTTGTCCCCATTTTAAAGGTGGTAAAACTGAGGCTCAGAGAGAGGCGACATCCTTTACGCCAGGCGGAACTGAGAGTTGAACCTGCTTCTTCCAACACCTGCCTTCCAGGTTAGTCTGGGTCAAGGGGCAGCAGGAGCAGGTCGGGCTGACAGGCAGGGATGGGTCACAGGTGAGTCAGTCCTGTCCACTTTAGGTCTTGCCTGGAGGCCGCCGAGCCTGAGTGGTGTGGCCCAGACCCCAGCAGGGCCTCAGCCACTGAGTGCACAGTGGGAGCTGCCCCCAGCCACCGATTTCTCGTGCTCACTGGTAGTTAAGAAAACCCCCAGTCTCGCTCCGCATGCTCTGGACCTTCCCTGGGCATCCTGAGGCCGGGTGCCTAAACATGTGGGTCTGATCAAGGGAGACCCACGTGGGCTTCCCTGCCCCCTTTCCCATAACGACTTCCTCCCGTACCCTTGAAGCTCTGTGCGTGTGGCTATGCTTTTCTTTTCTTTCCTCCCCAACATATGGATTCCCGGCTCCTATTTCAAACTCAATTGCTCCTCGGCTATAAACTCCCCAAAGCTCTCAATTTCCTTTTTCCATTGCTCATTCTTTCCTAAAGTGCACGCAAAAGCCTCCCCGAGCTCTGTTCCAATTTCCTTGTTTACGAAAGAAGGGCAAGGAGAAGCGTGATTTCCATGATCAAGGTTAAGCGCGGCCCGGTTCCTCCCTTAGGAGAAGGCACCTCTGGAACCTGGGCGATCAAAGCCTGCCAGGTACGCGAACAAATCGCAGGAAAGCCCCGAGTCCCCCCCAAATCCTCTTCCTGCAGGAGGCCCGAGGCAGCGCCTTCTGCTCCCGTTAGCTGGCTGCAATGTCCTCTGTGAAAGTCACTCGTGGAATAGGAAGAAAGGAAAGCCGCGAGCATGATTCCCAGGAGGTTCCCGCCGAGGTGGGAGTGCGCTATCCGGGGAGGGTGGAACAGGTCCGCGCCTGCCCCTCAGCCCCCGGCCTTGCCTTTCTTCAGGAGGGGACCAAGGCACCCCTCAGGGGCAGACAGAGCCCGGCCCTCGGCATCACCCGGGGGCAGGGAGGGAAGGTGGTTTCCTGCATCATCAGGGCCTGGCCCACAGAGGGTCCTCCCCCAGGCAGAGGCCACAGGCCTGAGGTGCCTCCAGCGGCCCAGCAGGACACAAACGGCCTGAGGGGGTGGCTACGATGAGATGACACAAGGCAGCTGACACTGGTCTCAGCCTGTGGAGCAAAGGTGGGGGTGGGGGCGGGAAGGGGTCCCGGTGGGGACTGGAGACAGCAAGTTCCCTCTGAAAGGGGCAGCAGCCACGCACAGCTGGCCGTGGAAAAGGAGAACCTGAGCTGCCAGACCGTCCATTCTTCCAAAGCAGCGGAGGTCTGGCCTTGACGCCAAGTCTCCGATTTGGGAAGGGATTTCAATGAAAACTACTGCAAAGGCTACAGAAAACTTCCGTAAAGTCGTGACCCTACGGGCTCAATCAGATCTGCCTGGCAGTCCCAGGTCACCCGAGCACCTCACATTTGATGCACCTCGCAAATGTTTGTGCCCATTTTAAAGATGGTAAAACTGAGGCTCATAGAGGCGAAGTCCTTGAACCTGGGTCTTCCAACGCCTGCATTTCTACAACCCAGACTCGGGAAGCAGGTCCCCTGCATCTCCAGCGGGGCGGGCAGTGCTGGGACAGGAGGCCGGAGGAGGTCAGGGGAAGGCCCAGCGTGAAAGGCCTTCAAGGAGGTCGGGCCGCTTGCCATTCCCAAGCTCATAAAACACTCCCAGGCTTCTGTCACTTAATCACGCGTGCCTGCTGCCAGCTGGGTCCTTCCCGGCAGCCCTGCCATCCCCAGCAGAAATGCCCCTCTTCTCCCAGGCCGCTTCGGGGGCCCCTGGAGAACTTTCTCTTTGGAGGAGGCCAAGGTGTCATGTCAGCCTCTGGCCACCTTCCAGACAGCGTACACTTCCCCTGCCCACGGAGGCATCAAGGGGCCCCTTCATTGCTTGCTTTCTTTTCTTTCTTTCTTTTTTTTTTTTGTCATTGGGAATTTTAAAAAAAATATATTTTATTGATTTTTTACAGAGAGGAAGGGAGAGGGAGAGAGAGTTAGAAACATTCATCAGCTGCCTCCTGTACATCCCCTACTGGGGATGTGCCCACAACCAAGGTACATGCCCTTGACCGGAATCAAACCTGGGACCCTTCAGTCTGCAGGCCGACGCTCTATCCACTGAGCCAAACCGGTTAGGGCTGTCATTTGGAATTTTTAAAAAATATATTTTTATTAATTTCAGAGAGGAAGGGAGAGGGAAAGAGAGAGAAACATCAATGACAAGAGAGTCATTGACAAGCTGCCTCCTGCTACTGGGAATCTAGCCCGAAACCAGGCATGTGCCCTTGACAGGAATCGAATCCGGAACCCTTCAGTCTGCAGGCTGACGCATAATGCACTGACCAAACCAGCTAGGGCTCCTTCTTTTCTTTCATACTCAACAAAATCATGACCAGTAACTCCGGGTCCTTGAAGGAGCTTCTTTTTTGCTCCCCCCCAAAACAACAACAACAACAACAACAACAAACAAACAAACACACAACACACACATATTGTGCTTCAAGGTCCCCTTCTGGTCCTCATCTCTGTGCGAGAAAGAGGAGAGATAAGAGGGAAACTAAGGCACAGAGTGGGGACTGATTTGCCAAAGGACACATTCCCTTGGCAGGGCTCGGACGAGCTGGCAGAACCACGCACAGGCTATTTTTAAAAGTCCGGGTGCCTTCCTGAATTGTACATAATAAAGATAAGTGGCGTTTCCTTCCAGTGGTGCCGAGGAGTGCACCAAGGGATGAAGGGAGGTTCTAGGCAACCTTGACCTTTCCAGAGTTAGAGTCTTTTCTTTCTTTTTAAAAAAATATATTTTTATTAATTTCAGAGAGGGAGCGAGATAGAGAAACATCAGTGATGAGAGAGAATCATTGACCGTCTGCCTCCTGCACACCCCACACTGGGGACTGAGCCCGTAACCTGGGCATGTGCTCTGACCAGGAATCGAACCCCGACTTCCTGGTTCTTAGGTGGACGCTCAACCACTGAGCCACACCGGCTGGGCTAGAGCCTTTTCTTCTTACAATTCCCTATAGATGGGAAGCGAGAAAGGTGAGTAGGAGGGGATGACGGGAGGAGACCCTGTAGAGGAAGGGAAAGCACACTGCACAAGCCAGGGCCTCCAGGAGGGTGTGTGTGCGTGAACCTTTGGGCATGTTACCTGGATGCTTGGTTTGTTGCAAGCCATTTTGGTAGAAGGAGAAGTATTGTTTTTAAATGAGAGCTACTTTAAAATATACACTGAGTGGCCAGACTATTATGATCTCTGAACGCATAATAATCTGACCACTCAGTGTGTGTGTGTGTGTGTGTGTGTGTGTGTGTGTGTGTGTGTGTATCCTATCTAATAAAAGAGTAATATGCAAATTAACCATCACCCCGCTACACCCACAAGCCACGCCCACCAGCCATGCCCACCAGCCAATCAGAGGGAGTATGCAAATTAACCCCAACCAAGATGGCTGGGACCACAGAGAGCAGGAGTGAGGCTTGGGTTTCCCTGGCAATGGAGGAAGCCAAGCTTTCCACACACCCTGGCGGGCCCAGGCCTCCACTCAAGGGTACAAAGTTTCAATTATAGAAGGTAAATAAATTCCAACAGAAATGACGGCAGCCATGGAGCTGGAAGAGCAGGAGGCTAGGGTTGCCCCGGGTGATGGAGAAAGCCAAGCTTCTGCAGCCCTGGCTGGCCTAGGCCTCTGCTCCAGGCTACAAAGTTTCAATTATAGAAGATACATAAATTCCAACAGAAATGGCTGCCGCCACAGAGCAAGCAGGAGGCTTGGCTCCGCTCCAGGCTACAAAGTTTCAATTGTAGAAGATACATAAATCCCAGATACCAGGGCCTCCTCTTGGGTCACCAGGGGGCGTGGCTGGCCTGAAAACCACCACAGGCCCCTCACCCAGGCTGCCCCACACCCCAGGGGAACCCCCACCCTGATCCAGGACACTCTTCAGGACAAACCAGCTGGCCCCCACCCATGCACCAGGCCTCTATCCTATCTAATAAAAGAGTAATATGCAGATTGACCATCACTCCAACACACAAGATGGCTGCCCCATGTGGACACAAGATGGCCACCACAAGATGGCCAGCAGGAGAGGGCAGTTGGGAGGGACCAGGCCTGCAAGGGAGGGCAGTTGTGGGCAATCAGGCAAGCAGGGGAGGGCAGTTGGGAGGCACCAGGCCTGCAAGGGAGGGCAGTTGGGGGCGATCAACCCTGCAGGGGAGGGTAGTTAGGGGTGACCATGTCGGCAGAGGAAGGAAGTTGGGGGCAAACAGGCTGGCAGAGGAGCAGTTAGACATCAATCAGGCTGGCATGGGAGTGGTTAGGGGGTGATCAGGCTGGCAGGCAGAAGCGGTTAGGGGCAATCAGGAAGGCAGGCAGGCGAGCAGTTGGGAGCCAGCAGTCCTGGATTGTGAGAGGGATGTCCCTCAAGGAGTCCCAGATTGGAGAGGGTGCAGGCTGGGCTGAGGGACACCCCCCCCATGCACGAATTTCGTGCACCAGGTCTCTAGTGTGTATATATATATATATATATATATATATATATATATCCCAGTACTTGAATTCGTGCATGGGTGGGTCCCGGCCAGCCTGGCCAGGGGGAGGGGACATGGGCGGTTGGCTGGCCTGCCTGCTGGTCAAACTCCTGGTCGAGGGGACAATTTGCATATTAGCCTTTTATTATATAGGAGGATATACACTGAGTGGCCAGATTATTATGCGTTCAGAGATCATCATAATCTGGCCACTCAGTGTATACATTTGTGTTGACTTCAGAGGGGAGGGGAGAGGGAGAGAGAGAGAGATAGAAACATCAATGATGAGAGAGAATCACTGATCAGCTGCCCCCTACTAGGGATCCCCCGCAACCCAGGCGTGTGCCCTGACCGGGAATCGAATAGGTGACCTCCTGGTTCCTGGGTGGATGCTCAACCCCTGAGTGAGAAGTCTTCTGTTTATACTTCAGTCTATAACACGCTCCTAAGAGAACCTTTGTGACGCTGGTTTCACTCTCTCTCCCGTCTCCCCAACACACTGTCGCTCTCCATGTAATCGCATGTTTACTGAGCCCCTTCTCGGTGCCTGGCGCTGCGACATGCACAGAGGTTCCATCGAGGAACGAGGAAGAGCGTCCCCTGCCGACAGCATTCTCGCAAACATGGTGAGCGTTCCTAAAACCCGTGGACTTCCTGTAACAAGTGTGGCAGGCATCGACCCACCAAGGAACACAGGACAAGAAGGGCCAGGATGCTCTCTGTGCGCAGGGACAGCGGCGTTGGGACAGGAAGCAGAGTGGCTATGGTGGGCAGACCAAGCCGATTTTCCGAAAAAAAAAGAAAAAAAAAAAAGGCTAAAACTACAAAGAAGGTTGTGCCGAGGCTTGAATGCGTTGAGCCCAACTGCAGATCTAAGAGAACGCTGGCTATGAGGAGACGCGAGCATTGTGAACGGGGAGGAGATACGGAGAGAAAGGGTCCAGTTCTAAGCTTCGCATTTTGTCTTATGATGTGACCATAAAATCTCGATATGTTCACTTCAAAAAAAACAACAGCAAAGGAACAAGGAAGACCCGTCCTGGCCCTCAGGGGGCCCGCAGTTTAAGAGCGAGGCAGACCAGAGCCCGGGAGCCTGCCATTCCGCGGGGTTAGCCGGAATGGGACAGGGGAAGCGGACAGGGAGCGGCGGGAGCCTCCAGCTGCAGGGCGGGCGGCGGGAGGAGTGGGGGAACGGATTCTGCAAGCAACGAGGTCTCAGATTGGAGGGCGGGTTGGGAACTGGACAGAACACGGACAAGTGAGTGTTTCTGGCAGAGGGCACCGCACGGACAGGGACCTGGCGGTGGGCCTGCCTCTGGCGATGGTTGGAAAGCTGCAGTTTGAGCTAAGGAAGGACGGACGGCGCGCTCCACCCTGGGGAGGACTTCGGGGCGTTCTGGAGCCAAGCATGGAACGGTTCCTAAAGAGACAACCGGCCCAAAATGGAGTCACTTGTGCTGAGCCCCCATCGGCCAATCGAGGCTTCACGGGAATGCGACCTTTACCCTTAGATCTGGACTTGCCCGGCCAGCACCAGCGAACGGGGTCATGGGCAGGACAGACCCCAGCCCTCCCCGGGAAGGGCGGTGGCCTCGCCTCCAACAATCCCTTCTTTGTTAGGAGCCTCCTCTTTGCTCCCTCTCCTGCCTATAAAGCCTCCCACTTCCACAGCTCCTGAGAGCTCCTTTCTGCTGCCCAACGCACGAATCAGTGAATAAAGCCAATTAGATCTCCGAATTTCCTTAGTTGGATTTTTTTTAAAAAAAATAAAACAGGACCGTCGCCATAAGCCAAGGCTGGGGAACCTTGAAAATCATTGTTCTCGGATTTAAACTGCCCAAAGCAGGGGACATGCTCTCCTGTCCTTAGGGGCTCAGGATGCGGGGTGGAGAACGAAGCGGAACACGGTGGGACACAGTCCTTCCTTCTGATGAAGGACATGCACACTAGGGTGAAGCAGAGAACCTGAGACGGACTGGCTTTAAAAATTTTTTTTTGGAAAAATATAGTTTTATTGATTTCAGAGGGAGGAAGGGAGAGGGAGAGAGAGATAGAAGCATCAATGATGAGAGAGAATCATGGATCGGCTGCCTCCTACATGCCTCCGACTGGAGATGGAGCCTGCAACCCAGGCACATACCCTTGACCAGAATCGAACCCAGGACCCTTCAGTCGGCAGGCCGATGCTCTATCCACTGAGCCAAACCAGCTAGGGCCGAACTGGCTTTTAAATGATAACTTACAGAGGGCAAAGGACACCCATTCTCTCTTTCTCTCTCTCTCTCTCTCTCTCTCTCTCTCTCTCTCACACACACACACACACACACACACACACACACACTGGCCCAGTGAACTAGGCAGAGTATTATATTTTTTCTATTATTATTTTTTCACAGAGGAGGAAACTGAGGTTCAAAGAGGAAAAGCATTTAAGGCAGGCGTCCTCAAACTACGGCCCGCGGGCCACATGCGGGTGTTTTTGCTGTTTTGTTTTTTTACTTCAAAATAAGATATGTGCGGTGTGCATAGGAATTTGTTCATAGTTTTTTTAAACTATAGTCCGGCCCTCCAACAGTCTGAGGGACAGTGAACTGGCCCCCTGTTTAAAAAGTTTGAGGACCCCTGATCTAAGGTTATCGGCTCATTCATTCATTCATTCATTCGCTGGCTCAGAAAACACGCATAGAGCACCTGCTGCTGGCAGGCTGGTGCTAGGCACTGCGGACATGGGGTGGTGATGAGTAACACAGACGCAGGTCTCCCTACCACTGGAGGCAGGGTTCAGAGCCCCCGCGCCCGGTCCAGAACCCAGCCCTGCAGATGGGATATGCTGTCTCCAGCGGGCGGCTGCTTCCTGCCCACAGCCTTCCCCCAAACGAACCATCGGAGGAAACAGCAGCACAGCTGCTAGGCCATGTATCTCCGAGACAAGATGCCGGCCCTGATCTTTGTGGGAAGTCCTCCCACTTAGAAACCATACCCACCAAAGGTGGTCTGGGCCTGGATTCTTTGAGTCTGGGAGATTTCCCAGTCCCCCTCCATCCCCTGTGCCAGCCTAAAGTGAATGCTGGGAAACCCTCACCTTTTGCAAGTCTTCCCTCTGAACATTGTCTGATGAACAGAGGGATGGGATCAAACCTCTTCCAAAGCAAAAGGGGGACGATGGGAGGGGAGGAGGGGGCGCGCGGGGAGTGAGCGAGGGAAGAGAAGACACTGGGTCCTTGCTTTGCCCCCTGCACAGTTCAGTGGTGAGCCAACTCTGCCCACGGGTCTGCAGGCAGGCAACACCACCAGACAGACATCCCTCAAAGGCGCTTGGGAGAGGCTGGTGGCCTAGCTGCCCGGAGCCTGGGCAATGTTATTTCCTGGGGCAGAGCAAGTCACAAAGGATGAAAGCTGATGACTGAATGTCTGGGGCCGGGTGGGAGGCCTCGCCAGGAGGTGGGGGTGGAGCAGTGGGAAGGCAGGCGGGGTGGAGACTTGGCTGGTTTTGCACAGACAAATCTCTTCATTTTTCCAGACTGGAAAAAGCTGTGCGGGCTGTGCACATTTGCAGAGAGTCACGGTATTTACTACGCTTCCTGGCTCAACAGATTTCTTTCTGTCATTCAGTCAGGCACAGCTTGTATTTTTCATAGCCAGAGCCCAGCAGACCGTGCCCCCCACCCCGCCCCCAGCCACCTTGCGTTAAAAAAACCCACATCACCAGGAACTCCCCAAGCCCAGCTCACATGGGCAGCAGGTGTGGGTGGGTGGAGGGGAGCATGCTGCAGCTGAAAACCCATGTTCAGACAAACCGTGTCTCCTCCGTGGAAGTGTTTAATGACACCCTTACTTTCCCAGCACGCGCTGTTTCCTGAGCAGTCCTAAGAACCGACTGCTAGAGTAGAAAGAGCCTCCTGCATCCTCTGTTATCTCTAGTGATGGTGGTATGCGGCAGGTTCGGGGGAGGAGGAGGATCTTTTTTAAAAAAATATATTTTATTGATTTTTTACGGAGAGGAAGGGAGAGGGAGAGAGAGTTAGAATCATCGATGAGAGAGAAACATCGATCAGCTGCCTCCTGCACACCACCCCTGGGGATGTGCCTGCAACCAAGGTACATGCCCTTGACCAGAATCGAACCTGGGACCTCCAAGTCCGCAGGCTGATGCTCTATCCACTGAGCCAAACCGGTTAGGGCAGGAGGAGGAGGATTTTTTAAAAAGTGCTTAATAAGCCTGGCTGGTGTGGCTCAGCGGTTGAGCTTCAATCCAGAAACCAAGAGGTCCCTGGTTCGATTCCTGGTCAGGGCACATGCCCAGGTTGTGGGCTCAATTCCCAGGGTGGGGCATGCAGGAGGCAGCCGGTCCATGATTCTCTCTCATCATTGATGTTTCTCTCTCTCTCTCCCTCTCCCTTCCTCTCTGAAATCAATATATATATTAAAAAAATAAAATAAAGTGCTTAATAATAATTTTTTAAAAATCCCTTCTTGCCAAAATGTGTCTATCCAGAGTTCAGATCTAGAAGTGTTTCTGGCTGGATGTCAGAATAGAAAGCTATGTGTTGAAGCCCTGTATGCTAGGATATAAATTCAACCCAACAAACATTAGCTGAGCACTTACTATGCGCAAGGCACAGTGCTAGGGATGGAGATGATGGAGATGTACAAGCTCACTCAACGTAGCATGCACGTTCTTTTTTTTTTATTTTTTAATCCTCACCTGAGGGTATTTTTTCCATTGATTTTTAGAGGGAGTGGAAGGGAGGAAGAGAGGGAGGGAGGGTGAGGAAGAGGGAGGGATATATATATCCCTATATATATATATATATATATATATATAGAGAGAGAGAGAGAGAGAGAGAGAGAGAGAGAGAGAGAGAGAGAGAGAGGATGAGTAACATTAATGTGAGAGACACATAAATTGGTTGCTTCCCACATGCGCCCCAACCAGGGCTGGGGATCGAACCTGTGACCCTTCAGTGTGTGGGGGAGCAGACGCTCTAACCATTTAGCCGCACCAGTGAGGGCTGCACTTTCCATTTTTAATAGAAAGTGGCCTGTGAACCCAATGGCCAATGGTGGAATTGCAGACAGCAGGGATGCGTCAGGTCAGTGAGAAAAGTCTTGTGGGGACAGGAGCGGGGAGAGCTTTCCCGCGCCCCTTCATGTCAGACTCCTTGGTTCCTGCGTGTGCAATGCCAGTCAAACCACCACCCTGAATTTCAGTCATCCAATCTCGCTCAAACAACCTCAGAGTCTGAGGGCGGGGGGTGGGGTGGGGCGGGGGCTCATCTTCAGAGATGATGTAATGACAGATTCAGGCAACCTCTGCCCTCTCCGGGCAGCAGGAGAGTAAATACATGGACACCCCTGGTAACACAGGTTAGCCTCGCCCAATGCCACGGAACAGAGCCTCTGATCTCCTCCTCTTCTTGGGTTGGCAAAGCGCAAGTCAACTTGCATTCATTTAAAGAGAGCGAGGAGCCACACCAGCTTCTCCTCCAACCTGCTTCTGAGCCAGGAGCCTTGGGGAGGTGGAGGAATGCCGTGGGCAGAGGGGAGTGAGAGGGTCTCCAGGGGCTCGGGGGAGCCGGGGGAGCCAGGAATTCTCTACAGTCCAAGTGGACCGTGCCAGATGTAGCTCCCCCTCCTTTTTTCCTTTCTTTTAAAAAACTATTATGGGTTTCCTTTCCAAAGTGGAAATGCAGGGATGGAAAAACGAGTTTAAGTTGCTATGGAAATAGGAGTTGGCTGGGGCCTGCAGGAGCAGCAGCTGGAGTGGCCCTGTGACAGAGGGGGCTTCCGGTGGGGGAATCGGAGAGCAATGGGCCTTAGCAGGGAGGAGGAGGAAGAGGGAAGGAGAGAGGGAAAGGAGGCAGGCTGTTGGAGTGTTATGGAATGGTGTGTGTGTGTGTGTGTGTGTGTGTGTGTGTGTGTGTGTGTGTGTGTGTGGCATGTGGAACCCCCACAGGCCAAAAACTAACCACCAAGAAGCAAAATAAATCCAATGCCAGCAAAAGAACAAAGTTTCACTGGTAGGTCTAGAAAACCCTAAGTTTGTTGGATGACAGAAGGGGCGAGGCCTGCCATTTATGAGCCATCCTGGGGGTGGGGGACATGACTGAGCATGGCTGGGACCTCACCCCAATATTATCCTCACACATCTCCTCCAGCTGAAGCTGATGTGGGCCAGCAACACAGGCCCCGAAACCCCCCACAAGGTTGGCAAGACCAGGGGGAGAGTAAGTTCAATTTCATCTGCACCTCTGGTGGCTGTTTCTGTGCAAAGTGCAACGTCTCCAGGACCTCGGGGCTCTGAGATTTTTTTCACTTGAGGCTTCAAAGGGGTCTCCTGTTCTCAGCATCCCATTCTGGGGAGATGCTTTGAGTAGGCCTCTGGTGACTTCAGGCTTTTGCTGGAAACCTTAGCAGGGCCCGCCAGAGGGAATACTATGCTTTTCCCACTCCTACTCCCAGTACGAGAAACCACCAGGCCCTTTCCTCCCATCCTAGTGAGGGTGA
This sequence comes from Cnephaeus nilssonii, assembly GCF_951640355.1. NCBI lineage: Eukaryota > Metazoa > Chordata > Mammalia > Chiroptera > Vespertilionidae > Cnephaeus > Cnephaeus nilssonii. The sequence continues at coordinate 4,273,205 of NC_137091.1, forward strand.
GTGGACAGGGGGACCTCACATTCATGAAGGGACTAAAAGTTGGGTTTCCCCACTCTATATAATCCTATTAATGTCTGTATATGCTGTCCCCAAAAAACATTGAGAGCGTCATAGAGTTAAAATTGACCAACATTCTTGTGTCTCATTGTGAATTTCTTTTGTCTTGGTATATATATATGTTGTCATATATATATATATATATATATATATATATATATATATATATATATACACACACACACACACACACACACACATATCAATATATCGGAAGTCTCAAAAGTGGGAGTGAGATAAAAAAAATAATAAAATACTTAGGAATAAATTTAAACTAGGAAATTGAAAATTGCAAAACATAGCTGAACAAAAATTTAAAAGATACAAATTAATGGAAAGACATCCCATGTTCATGGACTGGAAGACTTATTATTAAGATGTCAATACTATTCAAAGTGAACTATGGATTCAATGTAATCTCTATCCCAATGATATTTCCCCCCCCCCCCCCCCCAATCTTGAAAATGAGGAAAAAAGTGGGAAGATACAAACTTTCTGATTTCAAAACGTACTCCAAAGGTAGAGTTATCAAACCAGCATGCTATCAGCATACAGGCAGACATACAGACCAATGGGATAGAATAGGAAGCCTAGGAAGAAACCATTGCAGAGATTGTCAAAGGATTTTCAACAGGGTGCCAAAACCATTCAACAGGGAAAGGACAGTCTTTTCAACAAATGGTGCTGGGAAAACCAGATACTCACATGCAAAAGAATGAAGTTGGACCCTTACTTCATACCATATACAAAAATTACCAAAATTAGATCAAAGACCTAAACATAAGACCTAAAACCATAAACTCTTATGAGAAAACAAAGAAGAAACAAATTCTCACGATACTAGATTTGGCAATGATTTCTTGGATGAGGCACAAAAGAATAGGTAACAAAAGAGAAAACTAGATCCTGGCCGGTGTGACTTAGGGGTTGAGCTTCGACCTATGAACCAGGAGGTCACAGTTGGATTCCTGGTCTGGGCACATGCCCGGTTGTGGGCTCAATCTCCATGGGGGTGTGCAGGAGGCAGCCGATCAGTAATTTTCTCTCATCATTGATGTTTTTATCTCTCTCTCCCTCTCTGAAGTCAATAAAAAAAAATCTATCTATCTATCTATCTATCTATCTATCTATCTATCTATCTAAAAGCTTAAGCGACCCTTCGACCGTTAGCTATGACGTGTACTAACTACCAGGGGGCAGACGCTCAATGCACAGGCATGGAAACATGCAACAGACTGGTGAATCTCAGAGGGAAAGGGGAGAGGGGATGGCAAGAATAGATTAACCAAAGATCTTATATGCATACTAGAGGCCTGGTGCATGAATTCGTGCACTGGTGGGGTCCCTTGGCCTGGGCCTGGGGGGATTGGGCCAAAAACAGCAGTCCGACATCCCCCGAGGGGTCCTGGATTAGGAGAGAGTGCAGGCCAGGCCGAGGGACCCCACCAGTGCACAAATCTGTGCACCGGGCCTCTAGTATATATATATATGAAAAAAACTAGATAAATTGAACTTCATCCAAATTTTTAAAATGTTTGTGTATGCAGCCTATAAAGAAAGGAAGCCCAACATCCCAGCAAACTGCTTCTTGGTTGCAAGAAGTCATTACTGGGAGGGACACAGCAAGTCACCCGCGGATGTGGGGAGAATCCCTCGGTGGAATGCACACACAACGTCTATGGTTATTGATCTGCAAAAGTTCTTAAGGACAGGACAGGATGTGCCTCTGGTCAAAGCAGGAAGCGGAAGGCCTGGAAATCAAATCAAGACTTGACAATGATTTAAAAAAAAAAAAAAAAAAAGCCCGGCCAATTGTATTAACAGAGGCGAACAGAGGAGTAGGTAGAGAGAGATAGTGATGTCCCAGGAGCTCAGGAAAAAGCAGCACGAAAGAGCAAGTCTTTGAGAGTCTGCCTTGTGTTTCTATTGTCCAGAGCATCACAGGCAGACCAGAGGGCTGGCCGCACTGTCCTGGAATACTTTTTTTTTTTTTTTTTTTTAAATGAGGGCAACTGTGATAGAGGAGTATTATTTTATTTTAAATATGTTTTTATTGATTGATTGAGAGAGAGAGAGAGAAACATGGATCGGTTGCTTTCTGCACACCCGCTACTGGGTATTGAGCCTGCAATCCAGGCATGTGCCCTGTCTGGGAATAGAACCTGCGACCTCTCGGTTCATGGGACTAAGCTCAAGTAAGCCACAAGGACCAGGGTCTGGAATATTCTCTTTTTATTTTTTTTATTGATTTCAGAGAGGAAGGGAGAGGGAGAGAGAGATAGAAACATCAATGATGAGAGAGAATCATGGACCGGCCGCCTCCTGCACGCCCCACACTGGGGATGGAGCCCGAAACCTGGGCATGATCCCTGACTGGGAGTCAAGCTGTGACCTCCTGGTTCATAGGTGGACGCTCAACCACGGACAGGCACGGAATACTCTCTTGATGAGGATCTCAAGGTCGGTCCACAGAACAGTAGGAAGGTGCAATAATTGATTAGTCACGTCTACCATGAGCCCAGGGATGGGGCGTTAGACCGGCCTCCGGGGCCCTCGGGTCCCAGGGAGGACGCAGAAATCTGAGCCTGCCCTGGCTCCTAAATCATTCCTCGCGCTCCCCTTGCTCTGATTCCATGAATACCAGCCTTCTAACTGGAAGCGGGCTTTCCACACGGGCTTTCCCTGCGGGGAGAGGAATGTGCTGACAAGCTGACACGGAGTTTCCAGGCCTCTTCCCAGTGCCCGTGCCTTCGTGAGTTTGTAGATTTGTGGTCTGGCTTCCTCGCCGGGCTCCTGTGAATTTGGTGAGTCTGTCCCTTTCAGCCTGATGAGCAACACGTGCACTGAAGGCACTCGGCCTCCGGCCTGCCAAGAACGAGCCTCGGCAGCCTCCAGCGCCCCGGCAGCCTCCAGCGCCCCGGCAGCCTCCAGCGCCCCGGCAGCCTCCAGCACCCCGGCAGCCTCCAGCGCCCCGGCAGCCTCCAGCACCCAGGCAGCCTCCAGCACCCAGGCAGCCTCCAGCACCCAGGCAGCCTCCAGCGCCCCGGCAGCCTCCAGCGCCCCGGCAGCCTCCAGCACCCCGGCAGCCTCCAGCGCCCCGGCAGCCTCCAGCACCCAGGCAGCCTCCAGCACCCAGGCAGCCTCCAGCACCCAGGCAGCCTCCAGCGCCCCGGCAGCCTCCAGCGCCCCGGCAGCCTCCAGCGCCCCGGGATGCTGGGTGAGAAGGGCTCTCTCTCTGGGTGCCCAGCCTCCCTCTGGACATCACTAACTAGCTGCTCTTTGCCTCGTCCATCACTCCAGCCACAGCCATGTACCCTGAGCCAGAATGAGCTGTGGGAGGCCTCCTCCACTCGCCCCACCCCCCCAAAAAAATTCTACAGCAACAAAAATAACTTTACAAGCTCTCTTGAATAAAAAAACAGAATAGGGAAGAAAGAAACCCTGTGTTTGGGGGAAGATGCCGAGAACACACAGAGAAAAAGCGGAAGGAACTGGCAAGGTTCATTCCCGAGCAGGGGAGACCCTCGAGGGGCAGCGGCTCCTGTCACCACGTACCTGACGGACGGTAGTGATGAGAAAGAGACCGATTTGTTCCCTAGGGTTCCAGAAGAAAGCCTGCCGACCAAGGGGCAGGAGATCCAGGAGGAGGGTTTTGGCTAGATACCGAAGAGGAACTGTGTAAAGTAGGTTTCCTCTCATTCAAATATCATCTTCACGTTTTTTTTTTTTTTTCTCCCTTTTTTCAAGTGCATGAGAAACAGTGTATGAGAAAAGCGAGTCAGAGCATGAACTCTGGCGTGGGTCGTCTGGGTTCCCTTTCCGGTTCTCGCTACATTAGGATGGGCAAGTGACTGAACTTTCCTCGGCCTGTGTTCTCAGCTAATAATAGTCCCTACCTCAAATAGTGCTTGACCCCTGTGGTTGTGGTGAGGAGTAATGACGCTAGACACGTAACGTGCTTAGAAGAGCACCCGGCACATAGGAAGTGCTCAATAAGGGTGGCGATGATTATTTTTTATTATGTTCTCACTAGAGGCCCAGTGCACGAAATTTGTGCACGGAGGGGGGGGGGGCGGAAGGGGAAAGGGGAAAGGGGAAAGGGGAAAGGGGAGGGGGTCCCTCAGCCCAGCCTGCACCCTCTCCAATCCAGGACCCCTCGGGGGATGTCTGACTGCCGGTTTAGGCCTGATCCCACTCGCAATCTGGGACTGCTGGCTCCTAACCGCTCACATGCCTGCCTGCCTGATTACCCCTACCACTCTGCCTGCCTTCCTGATGCCCCTAACTGCTCCCCTGCCTGCCTGATCACCCTTAACTGCCTCTGCCTGCCAGCCTGATCGCCCTAACTGCCTCTGCCTGCTGGCCTTATTGCCCCTAACTGCCTCTGCCTCAGCCCCCGCCACAGTGGCTTTGTCTGGAGGGGCGTCAGGTCTAATTAGCATATTACCCTTTTATTAGTATAGATTAGTATAGATACCACCTTTACTATTTACTATTTTTCTTTAAGTAGACACATTTAAAATATATTTTTTAAATTAATTTCAGAGAGGAAGGGAGAGGGAGAGAGTGATAGAAATGTTGATGATGCGAGAGAATCATTGATTAGCTGCTTCCTATTGGGGACTGAGCCTGCAAACCAGGCATATGCCCTGACTGGGAATTGAACGTGACCTTCTGGCTCATAGGTCAGTGCTCAACTACTGAGTTGCGCTGGATGGGCAGTAGACACATTTTTTAATTTAATTTTTCAATATCAGTTTATATTCCATATTATTCTGTGTTAGTTTAAGGTGGACAGCATAGTGGTTAGGCAATCACATACTTTACAGAGTGGTCCCCCCAACATTTCTAGTGCCCCACCCATACTTGGTTATTACAATTTTATTCAGTATATTCTCTACTAGAGGCCCGTTGCATGAAATTCGTGCACGAAGAGGGGGGTTGTCCCTCAGCCCCGCCTGTGTCCTCTCCAATCTGGGACCCCTCGAGGGATGTCCGACTGCCCGTTTAAGCCCGATCCCGGTGGGATCGGGCCTAAATGGGCAGTCGGACATTCCTCTCACAATCCAGGACTGCTGGTTCCCAACTGCTCGCCTGCCTGCCTTCCTGATTGCCACTAACCGCTTCTGCCTGCCAGCCTGATCACCCCCTAACCACTCCCATACCAGCCTGATTGATGCCTAACTGCTCCCCTGCCAGCCTGTTTGCCCCCAACTTCCCTCCTCTGCTGGCCTGGTCACCCCTAACTGCCCTCCCCTGCAGGGTTGATCGCCTCCAACTGCCCTCCCTTGCAGGCCTGGGTCCTCTCAACTGTCCTCCCTTGCAGGCCTGGTGACTCCCAACTGCCCTCCCCTGCTGGCCATCTTGTGGTGGCCATCTTGTGTCCACATGGGGGCAGGATCTTTGACCACATGGGGGCATCCATATTGTGTGTTGGAGTGATGGTCAATCTGCATATTACTCTTTTATTAGCTAGGATAGAGGCCTAGTACAGGGGTGGGGGCCAGCTGGTTTGCCCTGAAGGGTGTCCCGGATCAGGATGGGGGTTCCCTTGGGGCGTGGGGCGGCCTGAGCGAGGGGCCTGTGGTGGTTTGCAGGCCAGCCACGCCCCCTGGAGACCCAAGAGGAGGCCCTGGTATCTTGAATTTATTTACCTTCTACAATTGAAACTTTGTAGCCTGGAGTTGAGCCAAGCCTCCTGCTTGCTCCGTGGCCGGCAGCCATTTCTGTTGGGGTTAATTCACCTTCTATAATTGAAACTTTGTAGCCTTAAGCGGAGGCCTGGGCCTGGCCAGGGTGTGCAGAAAGCTTTCCTTTCTCCATTGCCGGGGGCAACTCTGGCCTGTTCTCTCCAGCTCCGTGGCTGCCGCCATTTCTGTTTGGATTTGTTTACCTTCTATAATTGAAACTTTGTAGCTTGAGTGGAGGCTTAGGCCTAGCAAGGGCAGGTGGAAAGCTTGGCTTCCTCCGTTGCCTGGGAAACATTGCTCTCTGTGGCTGTAGCCATCTTGGTTGGGTTTATTTGCATACTTGCCCTGATTGGCTGATGGGCGTGGCTGGTGGGTGTGGCTTAGGCATAGCGAAGGTGCGGTCAATTTGCATATTACCCTTGTATTAGGTAGGATGCTGTACTTTACATCCCTGTGACTATTTTGTAACTATGAATTTGTACTTTTAAAAAAAAACATATTTTTTATTGATTCCAGAGAGGAAGAAAGAGATAGAAACATCAATAATGAGAATCATTGATTGGCTGCCTCCTGCACGCCCCCTACTGGGGATCGAGCCCACAACCTGGGCATGTGCCCTTGATCATAATCAAACCTGGGACCATTCAGTCCACAGGCCAACGCTCCATCACTGAGCCAAACCGGCCAGGGCTGAATTTGTACTTCTTAATCCCTTCATCTTTTTCGCCCAGTCTCTCTCAGGGTAACCATCAATCTGTTCTCTGTACCTGAGTCTGTTTCTGTTTTGTTTGTTCTCTTATATTGTTCTTTAGATTCCACACATAAGTGAAATCATATGGTATTTTAAGTAGACACATTATTTGCATACATTTACTTTTTCAAAAACACTTTATATCGTTATTGTAAGTGCGAAGCCAGCAACACTTGCCACATATAGGTGGAAACTGTAAAGATAAACATAAAACACACGCTGTTACTAAATCTTAGCTCCTGTTGCCTGTCCGATGCCCTGAGTTTCAGGCCTGCTGTCTCTCCACAAAGAGGAAGACAGCAAGTGTGACGGGAACATTCTGGTACTTCCCTGAGACTTCTTCTGTTGACTGTGGTCAGAAGGAAGAGTCTGCCAAGTTCAAGGAAGTGAAAGGTCAGTGTGGCTGGAGCCCCTGCTCCGGGGAGAGAGCAGCAGAGGGCTGGAGAGGGAGGCCCTAACCGGGTCTGAGACGTCATGGGCTTTAGTGCCAAGACTCTGTGCCCCAGCAACTCACCCCAGAGAGCCCCAGTGGGATGGCAGCACGCTAGACCAGCGGTCCCAACCTTTCGGACCTCATGGACCACCAGTGGGTCTGCACTCGACAACAGTCAGAAACACTTTGTAGCCCACCTGGACTCATCAGCGACACCCCAAGGCCACCGACAGGTTCCAGATGCACTGCTGCCTCTCCCTTCTTTCTGCCTGAAGGCATTTTCTGGCCCCAGGGAGGTTAGCAGGCAGTGTGCAGAACGGACCGGAAGCGCATGTGAGCCCAGTGGCGTGGCTCAGTGGTTGAGCATCGACCTACGAACCAGGAGATCACGGTTCAATTCCCGGTCAGGGCACATGCCCAGGTTGCGAGCTCCATCCCCAGTGTGGGGCATGCAGGAGGCAGCTGATCCATAATTCTCTCACATCATTCATTGATGTTTCTCTCTCTCTCTCTCCTTTCCTCTCTGAAATAAAAAAGATATATTTAAAAAAGAAGTGCATGTGTAGCAATGCTCCATCAATGAGGAATGGGGAAGTGGGAAAATACCCCAGCTTCCTTGTCTCTTTGGGGGACATACCATCTCTCCATGGGTCCTTGGAGGAACCAAGCTCCGTTGCCCTGGGGGTAACCCCGTCATCACATCCTTTATGCCATAAAGTTTATGGGCTTTCCTCCCTTCCTGGGCTCAACTCCCTCTCCCTGGATTTCCCAGGGTCCCCTTCCAAATAAGTTCCTGGCACCCAAATCCTTACCTCGTGATCTGCTTTTGGGGGAACCCCAGCTATGGCACAGTTTGAAATTCTGACGATGGGATGAAGGAGCGGCTCAGTGAGAAAGTTCCATTTTCGGGGGGGGCATTCAACACATGGCTGAGCATGCACAATAGAGCTTCAAGGCTCAGGTATTCAAATACTATATGGACAGGTCACACTTTTAAAAAAATGTTTTGTTTATTTTTTACAGAGAGGAAGGGAGAGGATAGAGAATTAGAAACATCGATGAGAGAGAAATATCACTCAGCTGCCTCCTGCACACCCCTTACTGGGGGTGTGCCCGCAACCAAGGTACATGCCCTTGACCGGAATCGAACCTGGGACCCTTTAGTCCGCAGGCCGATGCTCTATCCACTGAGCCAAACCAGTTAGGGCAGTTCACACTTTCTGACCCTTGGGTCCCATGATTCTAGCTCAAGTCAGCAAACTACAGTCCACAGCTAGCCCCATGCCTAATTTAAAAAAAAAAAAAAAAGGCTTATTTATTTATTTTTTATTTTAGAGAGAGAGGAAGGGAGAAGGGTAGAGAGATAGAAACATCACTCGGCTGCTTCCTGCACACCCCCTACTGAGGATCAAGACTGCAACCCAGGCATCTGCTCTGACTGGGAATCAAACCAGCAACCTCTTGGCTCCTGGGTCGATGCTTAACCACTGAGCCACACCGCCTGGGTAATGCCTGTTTTTTTTTTTTTTTTTGTTTTTTTTTTTACTACAGTCTCTGCACTAAGAATGGTTTTTATACTTTTAAATGGTTGAAAAAAAATGGAAGGAAAAATAACATCTTGTGACCCAGGAAAGTGACATGAAATCCAAATTTCAGTGTCCCTAAATAAAGTTTTATTGGAACGCAGCGACACTCATACACTCGTTTGTCTCCATATGACCACGGCTGCTTCTACTCTGTGATGGCAGCGTTGAGTAGTTGCCGCTGAAACCATATGGTCCATGAAGCCCAAAATGTTTCCTATCCGGCCCCTTCCAGAAAGTGTTTGCTGGCCCCCGTTCAGATCACTGTCCTGCAGGGGCAGGAGGCAGATGGGGACCTAGTTGCTCCATAGATGGGGAAACCCAGCATCGCGCCTCGTATTTAGGGGGTGTGTTTTTCCCATTCACTGGAGTGTGAGTCCATTGAGGGCTGGCTCACCTTTGGTTCTTTTTACCATTTTATCTCCAGCGTCTTCCAGACCGCCTGGCACACAGTAGGCTCCCAACGACCAATACATTTTGAACGAAAAAAATGAGTCCATTCAGGGACAGTGCTTCGTTGGCAGCCACGAGAGCGGGTGTTTCAGAACGCACCCCACACCAGCCTGCCTGGTGCTCGGTGCCCCCGGCGTCCCGCAGTCAACCAGGGGAACCACAGACTGTGGTACTTTTGTACTTGGCTCTGGGGTCAGACTGCCTGGGTTCAAGTTCGGGATCTGCCTCTTATTATCATGCAACCCTGAGCAAGTTCCTCGGCCTCTCTGAGCCCCAATGCAGTCATGATAGCCCTTCCTTGTGGGTTATGCTGGGGAGGCAAGGTGGCGATCCACAGGGAGCACTTAGCACTGTGTCTGGCACAGGTACGCCCTTAGTCAACATTACCTTTAAAAATATTTTTTAACCCTCACCCGAGGGTATTTTCTCCATTGATTTTTAGAGAGAGTGGAAGAGAGAGGGAAAGACAGAGAAAGAAACATCAATGTGAGAGAAACACATCGATGAGTTGCCTCTTGCACGTGCCCTGACCAGGGCCCCAGCCAGGGAGGAGCCTGCAATCTAAGTATGTGCCCTTGACTGGAATCGAACCCAGGACCTTTGGGTCCACAGGCCGAGGCTCTATCCACTGAGCCAACCTGGCTAGGGCAGTTTACATTGTTACCTTTTATTGTGAACCATTTCCAAGCCAACTCTTTATGCTATCATACCCATTTTGCAGGTGAGGAAAATGAGGCTAGGGTGGCTCAGTGACTTCTGGAGGGGTTCTATAAGGGAGGGCTGGTTCTGGGGACTCGAAGCCCATGCTGGTCCCCACTTTACTGTAATGTAAATGTAAGGGGTCCCTTTTATAAGTTATAAGGGACCTTATTTCGACTGCTCAGCTACATTTGCCACAATGAGGAGGGCAGCTCCAGCCGGCCCCAGAACTTCTGTGGGATCAGGGTAAGGAGGAACCCCCCCCCCCCAAACACACTTCCCCACAAGTCTTCCCTCATATCCCACATCAGTGTCTGTCTGCTCTCTGCCCACGTTCAAGTTCAGCCCTTTCCATACCAGCCCTGTTGGGAGGGAGGGTGTGGCTTGGTTATCTGGGGTTGACAGCTCAAAGGCGGCGGAGGTATTTCCTGCTTAAAAGGCACATAGAACGAGAAGAAGAAAAGAAGAATCAGCAGTCTGGCTGCCACACACGTCCTGGGGTTTTTCCAACCCTTTACATCAAGGGGCTGCAAACTGGCTGCTACATGGAATCGCTTGGAAGCTTTTATTATTATTATTAAAATATTTTTATTGACTTCACAGAGGAAGGGAGAGGGACAGAGAGATAGAAACATCAACGATGAGAGAATCATGGACCCGCTGCCTCCTGCACGCCCACACTGGGGATGGAGCCTGCAACCCGGGCCTGTGCCCTGGCCGGGAATCGAACCCTGACCTCCTGGGTCATAGGTCCACGTTCAACCACCGAGCCCCACCGGCCGGGCATGCTTGGAAGCTTTTCAATATCCAGATGCCCAGGCCTGGACCCAGACCACTCACACCGGAGTCTCTAGGGCACCAGACTTTTTAAAAAAACGAATCCCCAAGCGATGCCAATGTGCGGCCAAGTTTGAGAAATGGTGCCTCGGACCTTCCCAGCCAGCACTCAGCTGAAGTCGTCCCAGGCACCAGGCTCGCTTCTCTCCGTGTAGGACGTGCCGTCCGGGCACCGGGCATGCTTTCCAGGGGAGGTTTGGGCGCCAGCGCCCTGGTGCTCCCTCTGCCCTGGGCCCGGCTGGGAGACGGCGGGTCTCCAGGTCCCGGTCGGCGACCCCCCGCGCGGCCGCTGCGACTTCCCTGGTGATCTCTGCCCACCGCACGCAGGGCTCGGCGGCGCCACGCGGCCCACCCCAACCAAGTTCAAGGGAAACGCGGGGGGCGCGGGGATCCTACCTTGGCCGCCGGCGCCGCCCGCCAGTCCCCGGGATCCGGAGGCTCAGGTTCGATCTGTCTGTCTGTCTGTCTGTCTGTCTGTCTGTCGCGGCTCCGCTGTCCTCTCTCCGGGCGCCGAGCAGCGCCGGCTGGAGCGCAGCGCCACCTAGCGGCCCCGGGGCGGCCGTGCGGGGCCGGGGCCTGGGAGGTGAGCGCTCAGTCCCCGGCGGAAATGCTGCCTCCGCTTCCCACGTGGGTGGTTTTCCAAGAAGCTAGGAATCCCAGGCGCCCAGCCGGGCGGGGTGGGAACGCCTTCCCTGGCCAGAGGGCGCTGCGACCTGAACTTGCTGCTTTCTTTAGGGGGCACGGACGGGCAGCCAGGCCCTGGTCCTGGTCCTGGCCTGGGATCCATCCTGGGATTTTCCTGGCTGGTCTCTGGGACCTTCTCTTTCATCCAGAAGTTTTCAGGACACCCCGATTTGGCAGAGCCTTTCTTTGAAATATGCAGGAAACGTTAGAAGATGCCAGGAGCCGCCCGCGTGGCTCGATGGTTGAGCTTCAGCCTATGAACCAGGAGGTCAAGGTTGGACTCCTAGTCAGGGCACATGCCCGAGTTGGGGGCTGGATCCCCAGTGGGGGGCGTGCAGGAGGCAGCCGGTCCATGATTCTCTCTCATCATGGATGTTTTTCTTTCTCCCTCTCCCTTCCTCTCGGAAATATATACTGAGTGGCCAGATTATGATGATCTCTGAATGCATAATAATCTGGCCACTCAGTGTGTGTGTGTGTGTGTGTATGTGTGTGTGTGTGTGTGTGTGTGTGTGTATAAAAGATGCAAGGGGCTGGGATTCTCTCATGCTAGGGAGGCCTTTCACCTATGGGCAACCCTTTCCCCTTGCCACTCCTCCCCTCCCCTCCCCTCCCCGCCCCTCCCCTCCCCTCCCCTCCCCTCCCCTCCCCTCCCCTCCCCTCCCCGCCCCCCCACCTTCCTCCCCACCTTGCCCTCCTAGCCAGTGCCCTCCATTCTCTTTGGCTGAACTTTATTAATAAACACCCAGCCAGACCCTGTGGAGAGTCAGAGACACAGCCAGGTCCTTAGGATTTGGCACCCCAGGTACTGCTTCTCACCTGGGCGGCCCTGGCACAGCCCGACCTTTGGCATCCCTGCCTGTCTGCCACTCAATGTCAGTGGCCACCCCCTTAGTTACTGTGGGAGGTGGGAGGGGGAGGGATGTCAGACCTGCCTTGAGCTGAGAGCCTATTAGCTAATAAAGATTCAGGTGACAATGAATGCAAGGTCCACGGGGGTCTCACTGGCATGCTTTTACAGAGCCTGGGACCCCGCGGCCGCCTCCGCCTCCGTTTCCCGAGGCTCCCAGTTTTGTTTTTATTTGTGTATGTGTGTGTGTGTGTGTGTGTGTGTGTGTGTAAGACATTTCAAAACAGGATTACCAAAATGGTGGACTCTTAAGTATTTACATTTCATTTATTTCTTTGTTTCACAAACGTTGACTGAGTAGCCACTAGGACCCAGACACTTTCCTACTAACAAGGGCTACAATGAAGAACTAAACACCCCCAACTGTCTGCTTGTGCTGTGTCCACATTTAATGCAACAAATTAACATTGCAAATGAACGCAATGCAAGGAATTGAGCTCTCTTCCCTGGATAAATAGAAGATTTATATTAAAAAAAAAATCAGAGTGGCCTGGTGATGGGATCCAAGTTTTGCAAAGTTGTATGGGGAATGTCCTCTTTTAATCCCAGGAGCTTATCTCTGTGGCGACATTGGGGATCACATGGCCAGTGGAAGATTAGAGACACTTTGTGCCAACCCTCCCTCCCACCCCCACCCCATGTGTGTGCCTACTTCGTTTTCGGTCTCTCTGTACTGGTGTAATCTGGTCAAAGTGACCATCTAGGGCAGAGGAGGAGGGAGAGGAGGGAACACCTGTGGGCAGTGCCTGGCAGGGCAAAGGACACACGTGCGTGTGCATGTGTGTGACAGGCCGGTACCAGCCTACTCACGGTGAAGGTGAATGGGTCAGAGAAATGCTGACAGCCCAAGACGAGCACCAGCTGCCGGGCACAGTTCCCATTCCGTCACCTGAAAGTGTCCCTGAGTCACGTTCAGACCGCTCTTGTTCCCGCCCCAGCAAGAACTCCCTCCCGCCACCCCACACTCTATGCCCCAAAGCACAGCGGGGCAAAGTCCTGGATTCTAGCCTCTGGGGTTCTGGAGTCACCTGACGAGGTTAAAGCTTCCTAATGACTTTCTCCTCTGAGTTCTCCGAGCATTTTTCTCATTCCACTGATCACAGTGTTTTTGTCACCAACCGGTCTGTTTTCTCCATAGGCGATCTCTGTGAGGACAGCATAGGGTCTGACGGGTCGAAGTCGTGTCATTCATAGTAATAATACCAACCTAGACATCATTTCTTAGATTATGTCTAGATTGGTATTATTATTATTTGAGCCCGTGGGAAACTCTCTCTTCCAAAATACTTTTATCATCTGGCTTTCAGGACTTTTTGTTTTCAGGGGGCATTTTTAAAGATAAGTTCATATTTATGTTAGGAGATGTAGCCTATTTTTAGTAGGAAAGGGCTTATATATCTTCTAGAGGGATGCTCCGTTAAGAAGCGTGAGGATATTCTATCATCCAAAGTGGGTGGAGCTAGAAATGGGGGCTCCCGGGCCTGGGGGTGGCAGGACCCTCACTTTCTGTAGGGTGCTTTGGGCTGAGTACTCTCCTGCCCTACAGTCCTAGCTATAAGGGGACCCTCTGCACACAGCCCTCTCTGCCTCCACATTCTGGCCTACTCAAGTACAATTCAGGAAGGTTCTGGAAACTCGCACCGATACGGGATTTTTGGGCTGGAACACCCGGTGTTCCCCTGGGCAGGATAGTTCCCCGGATTCTTTGTTGTAGTCGAAGAACAAATCCACGGAGGGAAGATGGTATAGCAAAGGTGGACATTTATTGAAGAACAAGTACAGACTCCACGTGGGAAGGGGGAAAGAATCTCATAGCACAGACTCCCACGTGGGGAGGGGGAAAGAGTCCCACCGAGTTCCTTTCCCGCCCCCCCTCCTCCCCCCCTCGTTTATAAAGGCTGCAGTTTTTGTGCCTCGATATCCCCTCTGATTGGCCACCATTCCCCTTTGATTTGGTCACTATAGCAACTCCTGAGCTCAAAGGTCAAACCTCACTTGGGACGTGTGAGGCCATCCTCCTTTATTTTGTAAATACAGACCTTTGGCTACTCCCAGTTCCCTTATCTTGTGGAAATGTAACTCCTGCCTTTCCCTTGTTTGTGGAAATGTAACTGTTGCCCCTCCCAACTCCCTTGTCTTATGGAAATGTACCCTTTTGTAACCCTGTAGCCCGGTGTTTTCTCCATGGATCCCCCCTTAATTTGAAAAATTCCCTAAACCTGCTATTTCACCCCCCCCCCCAAAATTCCTATTTCAGCACAACACCCCAAATGGAACCTTGTGCCATGTGGCTCAAAAAACAGCTGCTGAGCTAAATGAGGGGCAGGTGTGCTTCTTTGTTTGTTTGCGTGAGAAGCAGGAGAGAAGGGATTTTAAATGATCTTAAAAACTAGGACCAGATGGCAAATAAGCCCCCAGGCTCCTGGCAAACAGGTTTTATTTATATTTGCGTTTGAATGATCTTTATAATTAAAATTTTTTTCTTAAATGAGTATACAGTAAATCTGACTGTTTAAAATGTTGGTGTTCAGTTCCATGGATTTTAGCCCACGTATAGATTTGTGTAACGGCCACCATGATGAGGCTACAGAGCAGCAACCCCCCCCCCCGCCCCCTTTTGGCATCGTTTTGTTCTCCATACTCAGGCTTTCGTCTTTTTGAGAATGTTACATACATGAAATCAAACAGTAGGTAACCTTTGGAGATTGGCTTCCTGTCACTCAACATGATGCCTTTGAAAGTCCTCATACCTGTTACACGTATTGGTAGCTTGTTCCTTTTTATTGCCGCGTAGTATTCTGATGTGTGACTGTATCCGAGTTTGTTTCTCCACTCACATCCGAGTTGTTCCCAGGTTTGTTTGTTTTTAAGGCATTTATTTATTTGTTTGTTTGTTTGTTTATTTAATATCCGAGGATATTTTTTCATTGATTTTTATTTTTAGAGAGAGGGGAAGAGAGAGGGGAAGACAGAGAGAAATATCGATGTGAGAGAAACACATTGATTGGCTGCCGCCTGTACATGCCCTTGACTGAAATCGAACCCAGGACTCTTCGGTCCTTAGGCCAACACTCAATCCACTGAGCCAATCCAGCTAGAGCCAGTTCTTTTTTTCTTTTAACTTTTTTTCATATATTTTTATTGATTTCAGAGAGGAAGGGAGAGGGATAGAGTGATAGAAACATTGATAATGAGAGGGAATCATTGATAGGCTGCCTTCTGCACACTCACACTGGGGATCGAGCCCGCAACCTGGGCATGCATGTGCCCTTGACCACAATCGAACCCGGGGCCCTTCAGTCTGCAGGTGGACGCTCTATCCACTGAGCCAAACCAGCTAGGGCATGTTGTTCCCGGTTTTTGATTATTAACAAAGCTGCTCTAAGTATTCATGTACAGATTGTTGTGCAAGCGTCGGTTTTCATTTCCCTTGGATAAAGTTGTGGACTGAAGGTGTTCCCGACCCCCCCATTACCCCCTCCCCCTTTCCAGTCCCAATTGACAAGTTGAAGCCGCAATCCCCAGGGTGACGGCACTTGGAGACAGGCCTTCAAGGAGGTAATTTAGGGTAAATGAGGTCATAAGGGGGGCCCTAACCTTACTGAGCTGGTGTCCTTGTAAGCAGAGGGAGAGATCCCAGCGCTCCCTTTCTGTGGGAGCACAGAGGAAAGGCAAACCAGGAAGAGAGCGCTAGGCAGGAACCGAATTACCCGGCACCTTGACCTTGGACTTCCGGCCTCAGAACTTGCGGGAAAAGAAATGCCTGTGGTTTAAAGCCATCCAGCTTGGGGGTGGGGGGTGGGGGTGGGGGGTGTTGTTACGGCAGCCTGAGCTGACGAACGCAGGGAAGCGTTCTATGGTAGGCGTACGTTTAGCTCTATAAGATCCCGCCAAACGTTTTCTCTCCAGAGGCTGTGCCATTTCGCATTCCCGCTAGCAGCATGTGAGCATTCCCGAAGCCCCGCCACCTTGCCAGCACCCGGCACTGTCAGCAGAGTTTCTGTGCGTGGTGTGATGTGAACACGTTTGTGGGCTGTGTTTTGTAGGTAGTAAGAGCGAAGGACGCAGTTTCAAGCTGCAGGGATGTAGAGGTGCCATCCTTGGGGGGCTGTCCTTCCCCATTTCTCTTTCCTTGTCTTTTTTTTCCTGGCCTCATTCTATTCCCAGGGCAACGTCTCCTGGGCTGGGCCAGCTCACGATCGGCAAATAAGAGCCCTCGGCAGAAGCAAATCTACTTCTGATGAGACAGTCCCGGAAGAGGTTGGGTGTGGGCAGGGCTGGCCTCCTGGGCCCTGTGATTCATTTACTAGCCCAGTGGTCGGCAAACTCATTAGTCAGCAGAGCCAAACATCAACAGTACAGCGATTGAAATTTCTTTTGAGAGCCAAATTTTTTAAACTTAGACTTCTTCTAATGCCACTTCTTCAAAAAAGACTCGCCCAGGCCGTGGTATTTTGTGGAAGAGCCACACTCAAGGGGCCAAAGAGCCGCATGGGGCTCGCGAGCCGCGTTTTGCCGACCACTGTACTAGCCTGATGGTATCCTCTTGAGTTCTTAGTAATACCGGAAGAAGGGGCTCACGTTTTAATCTTGCACCGGGCCCCACAAATCCTGTAACGGGTCCCAGGCAGGGCCAGGCTTCTCACCATCTTCACGTAGTCTAAACTGACGCAAGCTCACCTGGGGGTTTCGCCTGGCTCCGGGGGCTCTGCTGCCTGTCTCCTGTGCTGACTGGAGTTAAGCATGATTACATTGGAAGCTTGCCCAGCTGGTGTGGCTCAGTGGTTGAGCATCGACCCAAGAACCATGAGGTCGCTTGTTCGATTCCTGGTCAGGGCACATGCCCGGGTTGCAGGCTTGATCCCCAGTGGGGGGTGTGCAGGAGGCAGCCGATCCATGATTCTCATCACTGATGTTTCTATCTCCCTCTCCCGCTCCCTCTGAAATCAATAAAAAAAGGTGGTGAATATAAACTGCGCTTGGCACAGAGCTGCATGCAGCACCGGCCGGTTCTTTCAATTACCTGCATGTTTGGTAACCCCTGGCGTCCGCGGTCTTAGGACTCCCTGGGTGGAGCTGACACCCCAGGGTGGGGATGACCTCCACGCGTGGGGGTCTGTGAGTCCCGGCACTGAGAGTGACCCTGAGAGTGACCCTGCCGGGACGGGGAAAGGCAGCCACAGCTGGTTGCGTAGTAACAGGGCTTTCCCTCCGTGTGAACAAAAGGGCCGGTGTTTACCGGTAGCTAGGTGGGGGATTGTCATCGGCAGAGGAGTTAAAGGTTACACAAAAGGGAATTCTTTCTGCGGAACGAGCAGAGCTTGGTTCTTGGAACTGGCCAGGTTAACCTGGAAGGGCAGCCCCCCAGGCCCCGCCCACCCCACAGATGGTGTGTGTGTGTGTTCTTTATGCAAATGGGACTTGGCGTCCCCCTGGGACCATAGAAACCAAGCCAGTTCTCTTTCAACAGTGCTCAGAGGAAGTTATATAACTCTGGTCCCTGCCGATCAGCCGCACAGACCCTTCGGGGACCATCCCAGGGCGCCCTGCATCCTCCTGAGATGGGATGCCATGCGAGCAAGACCACCCAGGTGGCGGGGGAGCCCCAGACACCCGGAGAACAGCCCTCAGGAGAGGAGCCCAGACTGGAGGCCGGCCCCAAGGCCGTGGATGGCAAAGACACCCCAGTGAAGGATGGCGCCCCTGAGCCTCAGAGCTGAGACGCTTCTCTCTGGAGTCGGACCCTCGTCTCATTCCTGGAGCTGCTTTTGGCTCCCGAAACCTGTGACCAGCCCCATCCTGAGAGGCCCCGGAGAGAGGGAGCGAGAACTCCCGTCGTGGGGACAGAGGCCCCAGAAGTCACCTCCGTTCAGCAGGCCTGCTCTGGGGAGGCCAGGCCGAGAGGAACCCTGGCTGCCCAGCTCTCCGAGCAAGGGGACCAGGACGCCCTTCCATCATGGATTGCCCGCAGCGTCTGCAAGCGGACGAGCCCCCCCCCCCCCCCCACCCCCCGCGAAGACTGCTCCGGGCCCAGGGACTTGGCTGCTGAGCTGTGCCTGGCCAGGAGCCCCACCCGCCTCCCTGTCTGACCGTGAAGGCTCGGCGGGGTGGTCCATCGGGGTGGGTGGCTTCCTCTCGCTCTTTCTCAAAAGCTGCTGCACAGTCAGTGTCCGCAACAGGAAGGCTCTGCGGGCAGCTCGCTCCACCCTGTGCCTGTGAATAATTTAATGTTTCACGTGGAGAACTGTGAATGGCCGTGGGAGCAATCAGATCTGCTGTGACCATGTATGTAGGTGGCGGGGAACAGGGCTTCGGTCACCCCGAGAGTGGAGCCGCACTGAGGGCTGGAGGGGAGGAGGAGAGACTCGGCTTCCTGTTTTGTTTGTTTTAACCCCCAGGAAAATGTCCCTCTGCTGATATTCCTGTCTCCTCATATCAAACACCTGTCAATGCGAACCCTCGTGCATCTGAGCTCGGTGCCCAGCCTTCCACAATATTCCGCTGTTTACTAACACGTCTGCCAGCCTTTCTCCCACCCCCCTGCGTGTGTTTTGTTTTTAATTCGGCTCAGCAGCGTTTTAATTTGAAATCCAATAGACGTGTTTGCAAATAAATGGTGACACCACCCGTCGGAAGAGGCCTGGGGATCTGGGGATCGGGGCGCAGAGGATGGGCAGGGGCGGGGTGTGATTCTGTAGAAGAGGAGGGAGGAAAGGGCCGCTTTCCTCGGTGCCAGGCCGCGGGCTGGGAGCCGCCACCACATTCCCATTGTACAGACGGGGAAGTCAGGTGTGGAGAGGTTAAGGGACTGGCGTGAGTGTGGCCAGCCCCTAGCAGGTGGGCTCCTGGACACATGCTGTTCACCACTGCCCAGTCCTGCGTCAAGTGTGTGTGTGTGTGTGTATGTGTGTGTGAGTGTGTGTATGTGTGTGTATATGAGAGTGTGTAGTGGCGTGTGTGTATGTGTGTATGTGTGTGTGTGTGTATTTCCCATGAATAAAGGGAAATCCAATTTCCAGGACAGCCTGTGTGTAGTGGGGACTGGACGGGGGTGTTGGGGGGTAGGGGCAGAGGCTAAAAATATTAATACTTTTCCTCCCACCTCCTAATGTATTCTAGGCTGGGCTAATAACCAAATTCACAGGAAAAAAACTCAAAATTGAATACATATGCAGGGAAAATGTACATAGGCGTGATTATCCCAGGAGAATTCTAAAGACAGCGAGGCAACATTAGGTATAGAAGACGTTTTTGGACAAAAGGGAAGGTGGGGGACGGGGTATTGGATTTCAGAAGTGAGAATGGGTGGTGGACAGGTGGTTGAGGGAGCGGGGAGCACGCAGGCAGGACAGTTCTTGCCAGGTGATTGGGAAACGAAGGGGCAGGGACACAGGGGCACGGAGCTCACAGCGCTGTCCGAGGCCTCCAGCTACCACGCTCAGTTCCCATTGGGCTGAGGGGGCACCCTCAGACCTCCTTCCTGAAGTAGGTTTCTCGGTCGGAAGCTATTGGGCAGGTAAGCGGGAGGTCCAAAGTCCTGCGTCTTGTTTCTCGGTAAAGAGCTTAAAACCCATATCTCAGAGAGGCGGCTTCGGGGGCCAAGCTGGGGCCCCTTCGCGAGGATGCTGCCTCCTTGCTCATGTGAGTCTACCTGCCTGCAGAGAGAAGCTGGCGATGGTCAGCTGGAGTCACCCCACTGCAAGCTGGGGTGATGCATCCAGGGACCTTTTATTTCCACTCTGGCGGGGGGTGGGGGGCGGAGGGAGGTGGAGATGAGAGGGGAGGAAGAGGAGGGAGAGACTGAGAGAGGCCGCAAGCTCCCGCAAGGACCCTCCTGTTTTTGCCACGAAAGCCCTAGAAAGTGAGTAGGATTGTTTTGCGATGCCACCACGGGGGTAAAGAGGAGGAGAGGAGGGAGGACAGGTAGTGAGTGGTTCAGCCTGAGCATGGACTGCGAAAGGGCCCTTTGGCTTCAGCAGAGCCTCCCCACAGGGTCCCCCCCCCCCGCCCCCGCAGAATCTGCAGCCACGGGAGCCCCCTCCGCTGGCCCAGAGCCCAGGTTCCCGCGGGTGGCGCCCTCTCCGCGGGCCAGGAGACAGGCCTGGGCGTGCAGCTGGGGACCAGGAAGTTTGGGGCCTCTTTCTACAGCTTTCTGGGGCTAGGCCAAGGTCTGGAAACTGCTTTCAAATGTGTGTGTGTGTGTGTGTGTGTGTGTGTAGACAATTCTGTGTTTCTCCTTCCTCGCTCCTAATGGAATGCACCCTGAAAAACTGGGCAGCGTCTTGAAGGAGCTGCTCACCCTGTCCCGCTCAGGACTTCAGGGAAAAGCTGGGGGTTTGGGGGGGGGGGCCCTCAAAGTCTGGGTGGTGCTTATTTCATGAGGCTCCCCCTCTCCAAGGGCCAGAACTCACTCGGCTTCTTAGCACATGGAGTGGAGGAGGCTCCGGGTCCTTAGAAGTTCAGAAATGGGGTGGTTTTCTTTTTGCTTCCATGTGGGACGGACGATGCAAAATGAGTATTTAATTAAATTCAAATCTCCGCCGAGGGCCTTTGAAAAACAGGATTCTTCCTCCACCTCCAGCGGTGCAGGCTTGCTGGCTTTGCCAGGAAGTTAATCTGCGGTGGGAATGAGCACCCGCTTCTTTCTGAGGATGCTCCAATGTTCCCTGGGCCCCGGCACTCATCTGTCTCCCTCTGAGGCTCACAGGCCTGGGAAAGGGGTCAGCATGGTGTCCACTCAAAGGCGGCTTTCACCTCCCCAAAGGCAAGGGGTACAGGCTCTGCTCATAGCTTGGAAGTCATTGCTCTCGCCCATGTCCCCAAGTCCCGGGACAGGAGGCTGGTTTACTAGTGAGCGGATCTGTGCAGCTGTCCTCTATCTGTGCATCCAAACATCTTCCCATATCTATCTATCTATCTATCTATCTATCTATCTATCTATCTATCTATCTATCTATCTATCATCTATCCATCCATCCATCTACCTACCTACCTATCATTTAGCTCTTCCCATCTATAGGTCTCTCTCTCTCTCTCTCTCTCTCTCTCTCTCTCTCATTTAGCTCTTCTCTTGGATTTTTCCCTCCCAGTTATATGATGCAATACATTTTCTCCTATAAGCCAAACTCTTCATTAAACACATATTTATTGAGTTTTCACTCTTCCGTATCACTTCTTTTTCCCTCCCTCTCTCCCTTTCCTTCCTTCCTTCCTTCCTTCCTTCCTTCCTTCCTTCCTTCCTTCCTTCCTCCCTTCCTTCCTCCTTTCCTCCATTAATTCAGCAGCTACTGGGGGAGTACTCCATGCCGCCCTCCTTAGTGCTGATAAAATGTTGAACTGTGTCTTTGTAGGAGCACGGCCTGGAACAGGGTGGCGGAGAGAGATTAGCCAGGAAAGAGGACGGTGTTTCAGGAGAAGGGAATGTCTGGCCCAAGGCTGGAAGCTGCACGAGGCGTATGTGTGTGGTTGGAAAGGGGCCACATGCTAACCTGACAAGCTCAGGGAGGCCTGCATGTGGGCCTTACAAACTCAGAGACCTACAGTGCCCACACAGTGTTGCCAGTGGAAATGGGTCCCTTTGATGGATTCAGAGAAAAGCACTTCCCGGGACCCACGCATGGAGGCTGAGATAGTGCAGTGAGGTTTATTGGGGTTGGAATGGAAGGCTGCCCCCAGAATCCCATGTCTATTCTCCATCCCTCCCGCTGTGGAAAAAGTCCAGCCTTGTCTACACACACACACACACACACACACACACACACACACATGTATATATACTAGAGGCCCGGTGCACGAAATTCATGCACGGGGGGTGGGGGTGGGGGTGGGGGTGTCCCTTAATCCAGCCATCACCCTCTCCAATCTGGGACCACTTGAAGGATGTCCGACTGCCTGTTTAGGCCCAATCCCAGTCGGACCTCCCTCTCACAATCCAGGACTACTGGCTCCCAACTGCTTGCCTGCCTGCCTTCCTGATTGCCCCTAACCACTTCTGCCTGCCAGCCTAATTACCCCCTAACCACTCCCCTGGAGGCCTGATTGATGCCTAACTGCTCCCCTGCCAGCCTGTTTGCCCCTAATGCCCTCCCCTGCAGGCCTGGTCACCCCTAACTGCCCTCCCTGCAGGCCTGGTCACCCCTAACTGCCCTCCCCTGCAGGCCTGGTCCCCCCCAACTGCTCTCCCCTGCAGGCCTGGGTCCCCCCAACTGGCCTTCCCTGCAGGCCTGGTCACCCCCAATTTTCCTCCTCTGCTGGCCTGGTCACTCCTAACTGCTCTCCCCTGCAGGCTTGATTGCCCCAAATGCCCTCCCTTGCAGGCCTGGTCCCTCCCAACTTCCCTCCCCTGCTGGCCTGATCACCCACAACTGCCCTCCCTTGCAGGCCTGATACCTCCCAACTGCCCTCCCCTGATGGCCATCTTGTGGTGGCCATCTTGTGTCCACATGGGGGCACCCATATTGTGTGTTGGAGTGATGGTCTATTTGCATATTACTCTTTTATTAGATAGGATATATATATATATATATATATATATATATATATATATATATATTTTTTTTTTTTTTCTGATTTCAGAGAGGAAGGGAGAGGGAGAGAGAGATAGAAACATCAATGATGAGAGAGAATCATTGATTGGCTGCTTCTTGCATGCCCCCCACTGGGGATTGAGCCTGCAACCTGGGCATGTGCCCTTGACCAGAATGGAACCTGGGACCCTTCGGTCCACAGGCTGACGCTGTATCCACTGAGCCAAACCAGCCAGGGCCAGCCTTGTCTTCATCAGGCCCAGAACAAACAGTGTCCAAACGTTGTGTGCCATGCTGAAGCTGAGTCCAGGTTAGCCTCTACTGGTCCGGCTACATAGTCTGTGCCCAACTGCACTGGGCTGGCGCTGCTAGGACCACAGGGCTGCTATGGAGAGAGCATGTGGGAGCCAACAGGGAGAGTGCATGTCACTGGGGGCGAGGGAGACCAGAGCTTTGTTAGCCCTGGTTATATTGCCTTGGGCTCCAGGCTTTCCTTCAAACCAACCAATCACCTTTCCGATCCCTCCTGGGCTTCTGATGGGTCCTTCCCCTAACCAATCTATTTCCTACGGCGTTCTGTGTCCCTTATCCAATCAGATTCTTTCCCCAGGCTGGGCTCTGCCCCTTGTGCCATCACTTTAGTTCTTGCTGCACTTGCCTCAAAGTGGAGGGCCCTCCCTCTGTGCCACCTTGGCTTCCACTGGGCCTGCACCCAGCCGAGGGATTCCTCCCACTGTTTCGCCTTTCCCTTGGTTTTCCTGGATAATGGCTGGTAGGGATCCTTCCTGCCCACTGTGGGGATTAGATCCTGAGGATGGAGGATACAGTGGTGCCTTGGGGAGTGTGTGAAGCCGTAGCTTTCTAATGAAGCAGCCTTGTTGTCTGATTCACCTCCCTAATTTTTTAAAAAATATATATTTTATTGATTTTTTACAGAGAGGAAGGGAGCGGGATAGAGAGTTAGAAACATCAATGAGAGAGAAACATTGATCAGCTGCCTCCCACTGGGGATGTGCCCGCAACCAAGGTATGTGCCCTTGACCGGAATCGAACCTGGGACCCTTCAGTCCACAGGCTGATGCTCTATCCACTGAGCCAAACCGGTTTCGGCCACCTCCCTAATTTTTAAAAAAAATATTTTTATTGATTTCAGAGAGGAAAGGAGAAGGAGAGAGAGATAGAAACATCAATGATGAGAGAGAATCATTCATGGATCAGCTGCCTCCTGCACACCTCACACTGGGAATGGAGCCCACAAACCAGCCATGTGTCCCGACCGGCAATGGAACCGTGACCTCCTGGTTCATAGGTTGACGCTCAACCCCTGACCCATGCCAGCCGGGCTGACCTCCCTAATTTATTAGGCTTGATGTTTGGTTCCCTTTGCTCTCTTCCTTTGTTAATATCTAGCTACCTATGCTGACAATAGGGGACATGTGACCTTTCTTCATATTTCAGTCAGTTCTGACGTCCCCAGGGAAGTCTTTCCTGACCCCTGCCACATCAATTCTCCACCATCCTGTCCTTAGCTGCCTCGTCACAGTTGTCAGTTTATTTTATTATTATTATTTAAATTACTTTATTGATTAAGGTATCACATATTTGTCATCAACCCCCTCCCCCCATTCCCTTCCCAAACCCCCCCCCACGCAAGCCCCCCTCCCCCTGTTGTCCGTGATCACTGGTTAGGCTCATATGCAAGCACACAAGTCCTTTGGTTGATCTATCTCCCTTGTCCCCACCCTCCCCTACCTTCCCTCTGAGGTCTGACAGTCTGATCAATGCTGTTCTTATTCTTCAGTCTATGTTGTTCATCTTTTCCCCTAGAAGAGTGAGCTCATGTGATACTAGGAATACACTTATAGGAACCGAAAATGAGACAAGCAATAATAGTTATGCTGAGAGGCAAACGAATCAGTCTATAGTGAGTTTCTTTCTGGGCCGACAGTTCTTTTGAGTCCTGGTTTCTATGTCCAACAGTTGTTAATGTGTTCATAACAGCAATGATATTTCAGTTCTGGATGGTGGACAAATGGTGGTATTGCAGGTCCGACCCTCTCTGGTTTGGTCCTGGGCAATCTGCAGTGACGCATATCTGCTGACTATTTTATTATTTTTAATAAATTTTTATTGATTTCAGAGAGGCAGGGAGAGGAAGAGAGATAGAAACATCAATGATGAGAATCATTGATCGGCTGCCTCCTACACGCCCCCTACTGGGGATGGAGCCTGCAACCCGGGCCTGTGCCCTGACCGGGATCGAACCCTGACCTCCTGGTTCACAGGTCGATGCTCAACCACTGAGCCACGCCAGCCAGGTGACAGTTGTCCTTTTATATTCACGTATGAGATCTGTTGTTAGTCTCCACAGCTGAGATTTTTATGAGAGCAAGAATCATGATTTCTATGTAAAAGAAGGCTATCGTATGGTAGCAATAAATATTTGATGAATGAATGCATGGATGATGTTTTACTTTTTTCTCATTTAAAAAAAATGTATTTTTATTGATTTTAGAGAAGAAGGGAGAAGGAGAGAGAAATAGAAACATCAATGATGAGAGAGAATCATTGATTGGCTGCCTCCTGCACATCCCCTACTGGGGATCGAGCTTGCAACCCAGCCATGTGCCCTTGACTGGAATCAAATCTGGGATCCTTCAGTCCGCAGGCCGACGCTCTATCCACTGAGCCAAACCAGCTAGGGCTGTATGATGTTTTAAAATATTTTTAAGTTTTGCCCGGCTGGTGTGCCTCAGTGGTTGAGCGTCGACCTATGAACCAAGATGTCACGGTTTGATTGCCGGTCAGGGCACATGCCCAGATTGCAGGCTCCGTCCCCAGTGTGGGGCTTTCAGGAGGCAGTGATCCATGAATGATTCTCTCTCATCATTGATGTTTCTATCTCTCTCTCCCTCTCCCTTCCTCTCTGAAATCATTAAAAATATTTAAAAAAAAAATACTTTTGAGTTTTAATACACACATGAAAAAGTGAATGTATCCAATGCGTTCAATGAACTTCCAGGAAGCGACAGAGAGACTTGTAAAAAGTTTCTTTTCAGGGTTTGGATTCCTAAACTTAGTAGCTAAAGAGAAGTGGTGGCTAAAGTTAGTTCTAGGAAATGAACACTAGAGGGCAATACAGGCAAAGGAATAAAGAGCCAGCGCCATCAGACAGTGGTCCAGGACAGCGGATGCCCTACAGGTTCTCCAAGATGCAAAGGATTCTGGGAAGCTCCCTAGCCAACAGCAGCGCCTTTGCGGTGCTCAGCAAGCAGGGAGGTGCCTTGCTACGGCCATTCCCTACCTGTGCTGGTCAGTACTTTCAGGTGTAAGGCAGACAGCCTGTGTGGGTCACCTGAGGCATACGCAAAGGCAGAGAAGAGGAGACAGAAGTCTGTCCCAGCAGTCGCACAAACAGGGTCTCCGAGAAATGGAGTGGGTTCAGGCTGCAGTAGCAACAATAAGGACCAGGCTATCTTGTACCTTTAAAGTGGCATCAGCGACTCCTTAATCTTGTGATGCTGTTGTACCTGTGACTTTTCTGTCTGTCTCTGCTTCTTTTTTTATTTTTAAACTAGAAGCCCAGTGCTTGAAAATTCGTGCACTCGAGGGGGTGGCCTGCACCATCTCGCAGGGGATATCCTGCAGCCTGGCCTGCACCATCTTGCAGGGGATGTCCGACTGACAGCTTAGGCCCGCTCCCCGCAGCCTGGCCTCCCTCTTTAGGAGGCAACCAGTGGGCTGGTTTGGTGATGGCATCAGCTGGCGAGTGGCCGGCCCCGCCCACCATCGCCCCTCCACTGCTCCCCCAATCACTGTCCCCTCCCTCTGCCCACTGGCACCCGCCTTGGCTGGCCTGGCCCCGCCCGCTCCTCGGCCCCACGCCCCTGCTGACCAGTCATTCCGCCATTCTGTTGATTTGCATATTAGGTTTTTATTATATAGGATATTTTTATTGATTTCAGAGAGGAAGGGAGAGGGAGTGAGAAATAGAAGCATCAATGATGAGAGAGAATCATGGATTGGCTGCCTCCTGCACGCCCCCTACTGGGGATCAAGTTCACAACCCAGGCATGTGCTTTAACCGGGAATCAAACCATGACCTCCTGGTTCATAGGTCGACGCTCAACCACTGAGCCATGCCAGCCAGGCTCTGCTTCTCTTTTAGTGGCTCTCCCTCTATGGTTGACCTCCAGTGACTGCGTGTCCACTTCGGCCGCTTTTTTCCAGCCCTCCACCCCCAAGTACCTTACACCAAAGTCTGTTTTGAACTGCTGATTGGTAGTGATGAGGTAGTGACCAAGTCATCACCCGCCATCCATCTGGTTGTAAGTGGCCTTCTGTCCGGCATGCTGCAATCCGTGGTGTGTTCAGGGCAGGAAGGCCACACGACACTAACCACAACAACTCCAGGGAAGGAACCCCCTTGGCCCCTTTCCTTCGAAGAATGACAAGCACTGGATTATTCTCCAAAATACTTGAAAATACATTAAACATACTCCATCCCATTACCAACCCAGCGAGGCAGTCTCAAGCTACATTGCCTGTACTCATATATTTTTTTTATTAGTTACTGAGTATACTGTTCCCCTTTCATTCTGGACTAAAGGACTTGGAGGCTAAAACCTTTGTTTGAGTCTAAATGGGGCCACTTGAAAATTGTGTATCCTTGCGTAAGTCACGGAAGCCCTCTGAGCCTCAGTTTCTGCATCTGTACAATGGGGTGATCCTTACTTTCCTTGGGTAACACTGTAACATTAAAGTGAGAGCTCTATGCAGGCTGTAGGCCACTGGCTCAGTGACCCTCATCCTCGGCTGGACATCAGAACCACTGTGGTGCTTCACAAGCATAATGGGTCCAGTTCCCCCCACAGGGAAGGCTGACTTACGAGGGCGGATTTGAAACTTGGGTGGCATTTCTACAAAACTGCACCAGGGGTTCCACCGCACGACTACAACACCGCACCAGTGATTCCACCGCACGTCTACAACACCGCACCAGTGGTTCCACCGCACGTCTACAACACCGCACCAGGGGTTCCACCGCACGTCTACAGCACCGCACCAGGGGTTCCGCCGCACGTCTACAGCACCGCCCCAGGGGTTCCGCCGCACGTCTACAGCACCGCACCAGGGGTTCCACCGCACGTCTACAACACCGCACCAGTGGTTCCACCTCACGTCTACAACACCGCACCAGGGGTTCCACCGCACGTCTACAACACCGCACCAGGGGTTCCACCGCACGTCTACAACACCGCACCAGGGGTTCCACCGCACGTCTACAACACCGCACCAGGGGTTCCACCGCACGTCTACAACACCGCACCAGGGGTTCCACCGCACGTCTACAACACCGCACCAGGGGTTCCACCGCACGTCTACAACACCGCACCAGGGGTTCCACCGCACGTCTACAACACCGCACCAGTGGTTCCGCCTCACGTCTACAACACCGCACCAGGGGTTCCGCCGCACGTCTATAACACCGCACCAGGGGTTCCACCGCACGTCTACAACACCGCACCAGGGGTTCCACCGCACGTCTACAACACCGCACCAGGGGTTCCACCGCACGTCTACAACACCGCACCAGTGGTTCCGCCTCACGTCTACAACACCGCACCAGGGGTTCCGCCGCACGTCTATAACACCGCACCAGGGGTTCCGCCGCACGTCTACAACACCGCACCAGGGGTTCCGCCGCACGTCTACAACACCGCACCAGGGGTTCCGCCGCAGTCTACAATACCGCACCAGGGGTTCCACCGCACGTCTACAATACTGCACAAGGGGTTCCACTGCATGTGCTGAGTTAAGAAACTGGACATGTCACCAAAGATAGATGCTGTTTTTATAATCCAGAATGACCGAAGAGCTGAGGTCATGAGTCCCAGCCACGCAGTTACCCCCTGGTCATCATTCTTGGCAGAAACTAGCTTGTATTAAAGCCCTCAATTGTAGCCCTCGCCAGGTAGCTCAGTTGGTTAGGGTGTCATCCTGATATGCCAAGGTTATGGGTTTGGTCTCTGGCCAGGGCATATACAAGAATCAACCAATGAATCAATGAATGCATACATAAGTAGAACAACAACACCCCCCCCCCCTCTCTCTTCTCTCTCCCTCTCTCTTCCTCATCAATAAATTAAAAATAAAACAAATAAAATAAAGTACTCTATTGTGTCAGGGCCCCTGCTCTGGAGCACACAGCCAAAGACAGACTCCCCGAGGCCAATAACCCTGGTCAGGACGAAGCCATGGGCAGGGCACATCCATGGAGTGGTGTGCACACCTGAGAGCGGACATTTGCATTGCAGGGGGCTGAGGTTCAAGTTCAGGGTGTACCTGGGGAGAGAACACTCACTCCAGGGAAAGCCGAGCCAGAAGGAAGCTTCTCGTCTTAGAAAGGAAGAGCTCACCCCCCCACCCCGCCCCTCCAGTCCCCACCCACATGTCCTTTCTCATGAGCTGGCTCAGAAAAACCCAGTTTCTGCCCGTGAAAACACAGATTAAACAAGAATCAATCCCAATTTGAATGCATTCCAACCGTTTTCATATCATAGTTGTGGAGCTAATTGCTCCATATTGCCACTCGCTTGAGGGCAGCGAGGCGTCATTAAAGCACTAAAAATTCTTCCCATGACGGGGATTTGTGCCAGAGAGAGGCCCACCCATACCTTCTTCTTAAGTGGGGGGTTTGGAGGTGGAATCTTTTTTTTTTAGGATTTTTTGAAAAACACTTTGAAATTTGCAAGAGGAGACACCTTCACAAAGCTTGTGTGAGTTCTGAGCAAACAGGGATTGCAGGAGTCGGCGCTTGGGAGATTTCATCGATCTGTCCGACTGTCAATCTTCTATCAATTCTTTTTAAAAATGTAACGAACATTCTGTGCTTACCATATGCCAGGCTTCGTGGCGGTCTTGGAGATCCAGTGGTGAGTGAAAGGAGATGCAGTTTCATTCTTCAGGCAGCTATAGCCCTTTCGGACACGAATTAAATAATCAAATGAATAAATGTGAAATTCCGGCTGTGAGAAGTGTGTGGAACCCACCACGGGGGAGAGTGACTGCCGGACATCAGGGGAGCTTGTTCTGGAAAAGCCTTTGTGTGTGGGCTGGGACCTCAAGATCTCAAGGTGTTCACTCCGCTGAGGGGCCAGCATGTGCAAAGGCCCTGGGGTGGAAGGACGGTTGATGATGGGGAAGTCAGTGGAGCTCTGAGAGAGACAGGCAAGGGTGTGAGATGTGGCTGCGGAGTGAGCGGTCACACGGGGGGACATTTTAGGCCGCAGTTGTGCTGTCGGTCTTTATCTCGAGAGCAATCAGGACCCTCTGATGCGGCTTTAATTAGCGTGGGATGCGATCGATGGAGGGAGATGTGAGTACCCTGGCCACAATGAGGCAAGGCCAGTTAGGAGGCCATTACTCTCCTTGGTCAGGAGATGGGCCTCAAGGGAGGCTGGTCCAAGCAGAAGCCAATTCCCTCCTTGGCACAGGCTGGCATTCTCTCAGGGCCGGGCACCTGGGCTGTTAGTTCCTCGCCCACAGCCACTGAACAGTGTCTCCTCCTTGACCAAGCCTTCTTTGCTGCATCATTTTTTTTGTTATTTTGCTAATCCTTGCCCGAGAATATTTTTTCATTGACTTTTAGGGAGAGTGGAAGAGAGAGGGAAAGACACAGAAACATCCATGTGAGAGAAACACACCGATTGGTTGCCTCCTGCAGGACCCTGACCGGGGCCCGGGCCAGGGAAGAGCCTGCAACCCAGGTGTGTGCCCTTGACCGGAATCGAACCCAGGACCCTTCCGTCTGCAGGCCCACGCTCTGTCCACTGAGCCACACCGTCTAGGCCTCCCACGCTTCCTTCGCAGCATCTTAGCGTCTCCAGAGTGAATCTTCACCCGCGGCTGCCTTCTCAAAGATAAGAGAATGTGCTTTTAGCGGCTGTCCTTGCTTTGCGATTTTAGAATTTGCTTGCAGTTCCTGAAGACATCCTGGGGGGTGTGCGCCAAAGCATTTGAGCATCAGTGGGAGCCCGTGGGAGGCGCCAGCACAGGCAACATTGTTTGTTTTCCTTCCCCAGGCATGCCCGCGGCTCACTTAGGAAAAATCACCCGCTAAGAGACAGAAGAGGGAAAATGAGGAGAAGCATGGGATTGGCTGTCCTTTAACCTGCGTGAGTTTCTTTTGTTTGTATCACTGGAAAAATATAACTTTACTAAATGATATAATTCACACACCAGCAAGCTCACTCTTTTAAAGTGTTCCCTTCAGTGGTCTCTAGTATATTCATAGAGTTGTGCATCCATCCATTGAAAAAAAAATAGTGCCATTTTTTCTTTTCTTGTTTTCATCGTGTTTGTTTATTTATTTATCGGACAAATTTTCCATTACAGAAATTTTCAAACTTCTACATGAATTATAGTAAGTGAAGCTTCCGGTACTCAACACCCATCTTCAGCAATTATGAAACCGGTGGTCTCATCCCCACGGGGCGATGGCGAAGCCAATCTCAGGTTTCATATAATTTCAACTGCTGATAGTACAATATGACTCTATTGTTTAAGAATATAAGAATGTAACTATCAACCAAAAATATTAACTATCATTTAAAAAATATATATATATTGATTGATTTCAGGGAGGAAGGGAGAGAGAGAGAGAGAGAGAGAAACATCAATGATGAGAGAGAATCATTGATCGGCTGCCTCCTGCACGCCCCACATTGGAGTCTGAGCCTGCAACCCGGGCATGTACCCTTAACTGGAATCAAACCTGGGGCCCTTCAGTCCGCAGGCCGATTCTCTATCCACTGAGCCAAACCAGCTAGGGCTAACAATCATTTCTTAATATCATCAGACATCTAGTGAAATTTCCTTGATTGTGTCCTCTTTCTCTCTTTCTTTTCATCCCTCCCTCCCTTCCTCTTTCTCTCTTCCTCCCTCTGTATTTTCCTTCCTTTTCTATTTTTCTCCTTTAAATAAGTGGTTTGCTTGAATCAGAATCCAAGCAAAACCCATCTATTGCATTGGCTTGATATATCTCTTAACTATCTTTGATCGATAGGTTCCTCTTTTTTCCTTTGCAATTTTGTTGTTGTTGAACAAATTGAGCTATTGGCCCCATAGAATTCCCCCAAACTGTTTATTGTTAAAGCAGCTCAGAGGAGGAGAGAGAGTGGAGCTCTGGGGCAGGCACTTTGGAGAGTCACGTGTACCTTGGTCTGAATCTGGCTCTGTCCCTTCCTTGCTGTGTGGCCCTGGGAAAACAGTCATCTCCCTCAGGGGGCATGGAGCGGCATTAGTGGAAGACTAAGACAGTGCTCGGAAAGTGATCAGCACACAGTAGGTGCTCAAGAAACTCTCCTCCTCTTTTTAAAATTAATTTTTTTTATTTAGAATATAATTTATTTAATCTATAATAATAAAAGCGTAATATGCTAATTAGACCAGACATCCTTCCGGAGGACCTTCCGGATGATGCAGCAGTGGCGGCAGGGGCCAAGACAAAGGTGGCCGCTGTGGTGGGGGCTGAGCCCCTTGCATGAATTTCATGCATCGAGCCTCTAGTTTATAACCTAGTATAATACATGCTATGATATTATCCTACCTAATAAAAGGGTAATATGCAAATTGGCCACACCTTCGCTATGCCAAAGCCACGCCCACCAGCCAATCAGGGCGAGTATGCAAATTAACCCAAACCAAGATGGCTACAGCCACAGAGAGCAAGGTTTCCCAGGCAACAGAGGAAGCCAAGCTTTCCTCATGCCCTTGCCAGGCCTAAGCCTCCACTCAAGCTACAAAGTTTCAATTATAGAAGGTAAACAAATTCAAACAGAATGGCGGCAGCCACAGAGCTGGAGAGACCAGGCCAAGGTTGCCCGCAGCAACGGAGAAAGCAAAGCTTTCTGCACACCCTGGCCGGGCCCAGGCCTCCGCTTAAGGCTACAAAGTTTCAATTATAGAAGGTGAATTAACCCCAACAGAAATGGCTGCTGGCCATGGAGCATGCAGGAGGCTTGGCTCCGCTTCAGGCTACAAAGTTTCAATTGTAGAAGGTAAATAAATTTCAGATACCAGGGACTCCTCTTGGGTCACTGGGGGGCGTGGCCGGCCTGCAAACCACCACAGGCCCCTTGCTCAGGCCGCCCCATGCCCCAAGGGAACCCCCACCCTGATCCGGGACACCCTTCAGGGCAAACCACTCCTGCACCAGGCCTCTATCCTATCTAATAAAAGAGTAATATGCAGATTGACCATCACTCCAACACACAAGATGGCTTCCCCCATGTGGTCAAAGATCCTGCCCCCATGTGTACACAAGATGGCCACCACAAGATGGCCAGCAGGGGAGGGCAGTTGGGAGGCACCTGGCCTGCAAGGGAGGGCAGTTGGAGGTGATCAACCCTGCAGGGGAGGGCAGTTAGGGGTGACCAGGCCGGCAGAGGAGGGAAGTTGGGGGCAAACAGGCTGGCAGGGGAGCAGTTAGGCATCAATCAGGCTGGCATGGGAGTGATTAGGGGGTGATCAGGCTGGCAGGCAGAAGCGGTTAGGGGCAATCAGGAAGGCAGGCAGGTGAGCAGTTGGGAGCCAGCAGTCCTGGATTGTGAGAGGGATGTCCCACTGGGATCGGGCCTAAACGGGCAGTCGGACATCCCTCAAGGGGTCCCAGATTGGAGAGGATACAGGCTGGGCTGAGGGACACCCCCCCCCCCCAATTTGTGCACTGGGCCTCTAGTTTTAATATAATTGTATAACATGATATAATGATGTCTATATAATGTAATAGGATTTACATATCATTACAAAGTGTATTTTATAATTATACTATTTTATTTGTATGATTATTAAAATTTTTATCATCACTTTTATTTTCAAGGAGAAACGGAAGTCACCCATCCTCAGCCCTGGCTGGCCTTGATGGTCAAGGACCTGAGAAATCGGGGGATCATGACTCTGTGAGAGTGTAAGGGAGAGCTGGAGACCTGGGGATATTGTCCCTTGGGGTGTAACCCAAAGAGGGGCCTCCGCAGAGCTGAGGGGATTTCTTCATCACGACCCACCCTGCGCCCCTTTTTCTAACCTTGTACCAGGTTCCTGGCCCTGCTAACATGCCCGTTGTCATTAGGCGGTCTACAGTTTGCTGATATGTAAGCTAATAATGAATTAATCCATACTCTAGGATTAGCCATCCAAATCTTGTCCATTCAAGGAAATTTCAAAAAAGACACATCTCACAACAATTTAGAAGAGGGTAATAGTTAATCCCGACAACAACGCCTGGGACTAACGGGGAAGACGCAGGCACCGTGAGACTTGGGAAATAATTTTGTGAAGGGGGCCCTCAAATCATATCACAAAGGTGATCTTTGCGTGAGCGCTGCAAAGATCATCGATTTTCATAAATTCCTCCATCCGTCCATCCATTACCCATCCACCTGTCCATCCATTTATTCCTTTATTGGCCAACACTTATCTCCCATGTAGATAAACAGACAAAGCCCATGGAATCTGTTTGAAATTAGATCTCATGCCGACGTGGTCTCTTGCCTCCACGCCTGTTTGCAAAGAATCTCCAGCCTAAATATGAATCCGGGTCCCTTGTGGTGACAGAGAAGTGACATTGGACCTGATTCCCCCACAGAGTCCAGCCCTGGACGCTGCGATGTCTCCATCACATGTTCAAAATATAGCTTCCCTCCGTGGCTGCTTAATTATTATGTACTCTGAAGACCACAATCCTAAATTCCAGTGAAATGCAGTCACTATGCCAGTGTTCACATCTGCCAGAATTCAGCCGGTAACAGCAGGATTCCATGAGCGTCTCCAAGTCAGAATTTGCTGTGGGTGTTGGGGGAAGAAAGAAAGAAAAAACAAAACAAAACACAAACCCTCTTCTCTCCACATTTGCCCTGCAGCCAGGCTGACACCACAGAAATGAAAAACAATCGCACAGGTATAAAATTCTATGACAAAAGAAAACTTGTGGAATAGAAAAATGGATTTTTTTTTTTGGGGGGGCGGGGGGACATAACTTCTTCTGACAAAACTGTATTTGGGAAAAGGATTCTGGAGTCTGAGGATATTAAGGTCATTAAAAGTAGTTTTTTGGGTTTTTTTTTTGGAGGGGGAGGAATGGAGGCTCTCAAAAACCTACTCCCCTCCCCCCATTCTCCTTCAAATCTATATTAAAGTTAATCATCAATTGAAAGCCAGAAATGATATTGGAAAATCATTTTTTTTTAACAAACGGAAACTATTATAATTTAAAAGGGTGCAAATGAAACCATACATTTTCAGAGGGAGATCAATGAAAAGCACTTTATTAGAAAATATAAATCACTTTTTAATTTCAGATGCAACACGACTCTTTTTTTTCAGTTTCATTGAAATTGATTGGTACACCTGCAGAGAAAAGCAGCTTTATCATCTCGTTATCAGCCAATTAATATGCAGGCCTAAATGTGAATACTATTCCAGCTAACTAGAAACGGATGATTTTATTGAAGTCTTAATAGGCCAGGCAGAGCTGCGGTCCGCCCTGCGAAATGAGGTCAGCTGAGGGGAAGCACACACATGAGAAGTACAAGACTTGGGACGGGCGGAATCTGAAACAGTTTCTCTAACTCTTTGGGCTGCAGAGAAATGGGAAACAAAGGACATGTCTAAAAGCAAGAGGGCCTGTTCTATGGAAGAAAAATGGGAATAATCAGGTTTTATTTTTTGCTTTTAAAATATATTTTTATTGACTTCAGGGAGAGGAAGGGAGGGAGAGAGAGAGAGAGAAACATCGGTGATGAGAGAGAATCATGGATCGGCTGCTTCCTGCACGCCCCACACTGTGGATGGAGCCTGCAACCCGGGCCTGTGCCCTGATTGGGAATCGAACCATGACCTTCTGGTTCCTAGGTGGACACTCAACCGTTCAACCACTGAGCCACGCCAGCTGGGCCAGGTTTTTTGTGTTTTTGTTTGTTTGTGTTTTTTTTTTTTTTAAATGGAAAAAGAGAACTATTTGGGTTTGATTCTGAAGTCTGACACTTCCACTGTTCAAATCTTGACTGTCCTCAGCGCTGGGCCTCATCTCTGTCTTACTCTCAGGCTGGTTAGACAGAACTATCTATGCTGCACGGGAGCGGCTCCGGGAGGTTAAAAGGCCGCCTCGTGGTTTAGGGAGAGGCTCAGGCAGAAGCCAGACGCCAGGGGGACGCAGAGGGGCCCCCTCAAAGGCCTCTGGGCTCCACAGGCTCCTGGTGGTGCTTGAGGGTGAGCCTTTCGGAGAGACGCTCGCCCAGCCCCACGTGGGGCCGGCAGCCTGCGGAGGTGAGCGGAGGGCGGTCAGGTGTCCCCCACCTTCCTGATGAGTTTCACCTCCTCGCCCTGAAGTGGTTCTCCCGGATCCCAGAGCTGAGGGCTGTGCGGGCAGAGCCAGGGCCTGCAGGCCCCCCAGGCCTGGGTCAGGTTCCTCTCCAGGACCACGCGGCTGCCCTGGCGCCCTGAGTGTCCCCGCTCATCGTGGGGCGGCTTCCGCACATCCTGGACGAGGGCGCGGCTGCCTCGCTGGTTTTGCATCGTCAAGAGCCGCTGGGGACCCTCAAACTTCTCTTGGGCCACCTCGGGGAGGAAGTGGCCCCGCCTCCAGAGCCACAGAAGCCAGAGGGAGGTGGGTGTGGAGGCCGCAGAGCAGGGTGAGCAGGCGGGGACGGCCTCCACCTGGGGGGTGATGCTGAGGAATCTGGGAGCTTATTTGGCGATAAGGAATTAAGGTTAAAAAACGGTGTTGGCTGGTCTTGGAGGCCGAGAATGACCGAGATGGTTCTGAAGGTGGTGACTGGAAAAGATTTGCTGTTCCAGTTGTTTATGAATTCACTGGTTGGCTCCTGCATGTGCCCTGATGGGGGATGGAACCCACACCTTGGCATATCGGGACAGTGATCTAACCAACTGAGCTACCCGGCCAGGACCCCATTTCCCATTTTAGAAGCATGTTAGCAAATAGACTAGGAGTCCAGCATGTTTCAGTCCAGGACTGAATGAGTATTAGGTTTTATTTTAAAACTAGTGCCCGGTGCACAGATTCATGCACATTGAAAATAAATTAATTAGAAGGTGGCTGGCGGGGCGGGACTGGGTGAGAAGGTTTGGATACGCCCTGGAGCCAATCTCCCTCAGTCCCTCCCAGGCTGGCCGCACCTGGGGTGCTGTGGCTCGAAGGGCGTCTGTGGAGTGAGCGGGGTCCCTCCAGCAGGTGGGGTCCCTCGGCCTGGCCTGTGGGGATAGGGCTGAAACTGGCTCTCCGATATCCCCTGAGGGGTCCCGGATTGCAAAAGGGCAGTTCTCGGGTGATGCACCCTGGAATTGGGCTCCCTTCTCTCTGGTTCTGGGGTGCGTCACCTGAAAACTGCCATTCCAAGCCACTGCAGCTTGGCAGCTCCTGCGTTGAGCATCTGCCCTCTGGTGGTAGTGCGCATCATAGCTACCGGTCGGAGTGTCTGCCCCCTGGTGGTCATTGTGCGTCATAGCTACCAGTCGGATGGTCAGATGGTCACTTAGCCTTTTGTATATATAGATTAATTTTTTAAAAATTAATTTTTTATATTTTTAAATTTTATTTTATTGTTTATTACAAATAGTAGTGCATATGTCTCCCTTTTTTCCCCCATTGACCTTCCCCCAGCCTCCCCTATCCCCCCGCACATGCCCTCACCCGCCCCCCCCCCAGTGTCTTGCGTCCATTGGTTCTGCTTATATGCATGCATGCAAGTCCTTCAGTTGATCTCTTACCTCCACCCATAGATTAATGTTTAAAAGTTATTTTTAAAGTAACAATCAATTTAGAAAATTTGAAAAACAAAGAACATAAATATGAAAAAACATTATATATATATTCAGATCATTGTGTCCTTACCCCACCCAGAGATAACCACTACCCATATAGATGAATCTGTTTATTGATATGTAATATTTTGATAGGAATAAATAACATAGAGATTTAAAAAAATGAAATTATGCGCTACAGGCTTTATAACCTCCTCTTACTTGGTAATATAGTATAAATATTTCCGGTACATTTATTCTTCTACTGATGTTTGTAAACCAGGATGTTTGTAGAGACTGCGAGGTGTTCCACGGGTGTCTATGGATGATGACGATTCTCACAGGCCCAACATGCGCCGTTCCCAGGGCAACACAGCTGGTGCCCACACGGTCCCACGAACCTGCACCACCATCCCAGCTCCTGCTCTTTCTCCTCTTCCTCCTCTTTTTCCCCTTCCCCTTCCCTCTTCTTCTTCTCCCTTCCCCCTCTTTCTTCTTCTCCTTCCTCTTTCCTTCTCCGTGTCCTCATCTTCCTTTGCTG
Organism: Cnephaeus nilssonii; assembly: GCF_951640355.1. NCBI lineage: Eukaryota > Metazoa > Chordata > Mammalia > Chiroptera > Vespertilionidae > Cnephaeus > Cnephaeus nilssonii. Next base: position 4,311,189 of record NC_137091.1, read on the forward strand.
TTATCATCAGGCTGTCCTCTGCATCTCTCTCCCCCTCTGTTTTGATGACTTCACTTCCGGCCCTGAGTCTGCTGAGGCGCTAGAGGCACATCTTGGAGACAATCTGAGCCCATCAGTCCTCAGGGCGTCACGATGGACTCCCTGGAGGAAGTCAAGGTGGTAGTTGCGAATCTAATACAAGAAAGGTGTTTTTCTTCTTCTTTAGGGTAGAGATGTACAGGGTTGAGTTGAGTCATCCTGAGTAGCGAGCTCCCTGCTACTGGTTGCATTCAAGGAGAGGCTAATGGGCCACTTGTTATAGGCGTTGTCATGTTCCCAGACCCCCCCGACCCCCCCCCCCCACAAATAGTGTCTGAGCTAAAACTTTTGGGCCTGTGCCAGATTCGTCCTGAAGCTTCCCCAGACATTTCAGTGTGGCTGTCCCTCTAGCTTAGTCTCACTGACCTCTCTAACTCCTTCAGGTATTGGAGTCTCTGGTTCTCACTCTGATTCTCTGACGTGGGCCTTTACCTAAGGTGCTAGTATTTAACTTCCTGGGATGGATGCTATGCCAGTAAGAAGGTTTCACTAATAGCAAATAATGCAATTTCAATTTATTTGGGAATTCCAATTGGGCAGGCTCTCCCAAAAGGGATTCATGTCTCTGGAAGCATGATGGCTTGTTGTGGTGACAGAAGCATTAGATGACTCAGGTGGAGGCATGTAAGGGAAGTCACACACACACGTTCTAGACGGACAAATGTTAGCTTCTACCTGCAGGCCTGAACCAGCGACGAGGTCCTGTATGGGGTGTCACGCTAAAGACCCTTTCAGTGCCGTGACGGAGCAATTTGGACGTACCCCATTTCCTCATTTCAAAATGTTGCAGGTCCCCTCTGATCCGTGAAATGCATGAAAGCTGCTTCTGACCACAGAGACCAGTGTGTTGTCCCTTTTATCTCCAAAACGGGCTCCCAATTGGTTCCAGGGAAAGTGATTTCCCCGAACCTGGCTGCCAGCTGTAATTGGCTTATATGTGACCCATCCATTTCCACCTGCTTGTTAGAGCGGGGTGCTGGGGTCTCTCCAGGCTTTCCCCGGCAGCTGGACAGGGGCAGTATGTCCTAGCAGGCCTCCCGGCAGGTCCCCTGGAGCGGATGGACCGCTTCAGGCACTCCACGACCTGCTGTGTGGAGTAGGGCCCAATGTGGAGACTGCCTGTGAAACCAGGAGGACACTGGGAAACCCTGGACGATAAAAGACTCCGTCTTTCCTTTCCTCCCTCTGTCCGCAGTCAGAGGCAGCGCTAAGCCATTGTATAAACTGGAGCCACATTGCTTGGTTTTGAACCTGGCTCTGCCACCTACTAGCTGCTCGAGCGTCTCAGAATCTCATTGCCTCAGTCTCCTCACCTGTGAAATGGGGCCATGCTGATAGTGTTGTTGTGAGGACTCAACCAGTTAATATAAAGAAAACACCTTGGCCTGCCTGGAAAAAAATATAAGTTGGACAAGTGCAAGTTAATGGGTCAATAAATCATCCTCCCCAAATGGTCTTCAGATGGCTGTGCACAGAGCCTCAGGCTTCCTCAGAGCTGAGATCCAGTGGGCAGGCTTCTACGCCTGCCTGCTCACTGCAGCCAGAGCAATTGTTCTCATGCTGGGTTCATGCATGGCGGATTCTCCTAGGACTTTATTTAAAGGGATTCATTCCACAGTTAAAAATATTGGGAACCACTGGAGTAGAGGACCCCAGGGCCTCCGTCAGTTCTAAGGTGCATAATTTTTGTGCTTTTCAGCTAATTCAGCAGCTTTATGAAGGAGTCACTTATTATCCACAATCTGGCTTTCTATTGAACCAGAACCCCCTGTTAATAAACGTACCTACACAATGTATCTACAGTACACTCATCTTGACTCTCAGCAATGCTGTAGATGACCTGGGGAAGCATAAAATTTGGTCTGCATCTCTCTTTTTACATTGTGTTCTTAGACCTAGAATTATTTCATCGAGGAGACAAACATTTAAAATAGTAGAATGGCCCTGGCTGGTTTGGCTCCAGTGGATAGAGCGTCGGCCTGCGGACTGAAGGGTCCCGGGTTCAATTCCGGCCAAGGGCACATGCCTGGGTTGTGGGCTCAATCCTGATTGTGCAGCAGGCAGCCAATTAATGATTCTCTCTCATCATTGATGTTTCTCTCTCTCTCTCTTCCTCTCTCTCTCCCCCCTCCCTTCATCTCTGAAATAAATAAAAATGTATTTTAAAAATGTGTAAAATAACATACGTACTATAATGAATGGGCTAGTGGGCATGTGCGGTGAACTTGCCTGGTGGTCAGGAGACACGCTAGCAGCGTGCACAGCCTGAGGTGGTCGGCTCCTACTGTCACACGGAGCCAGATCCGAGGTGGCTACTCCAAGTCCTCTGTCCAGCTTTTCTAGATGGCCAGCAACGGATTTGCTAATTAGCACAGCACACCGGTATAACAAATGGATTCTTATTGGCACATCTAGTGACTGTTAATTAGTTTGATGAATGTTCGCAATGAGCTTCGCAATGAGCTGCAGCTATGGAGCTTGGGCCGAAATCTGTACTTTTGAGACGTTCCCTGTCCTTGGATGAACCTAGGAAGGCATGTAGTCTGGACCTTTAGGGATGTCCCCTCATCAATCCCGCGTCAGCCGCGGGGTGAGGAGGATTTTCTGATGACATGATTCTAGCAGGTGGTTGTAGAATCCTGCCAGAATCCAGGCTTTCAGCCAAGTTTTCATACAAGGAAATTTCGAGCCCCCGGAAGGTCAGAAATCTGGGGCTTCATCAAGGCCCAGAACTGACGACAGGGACTGCCCAGTGCCTGCATTGCTAGTGAATGCTTATTTATTTAATGTCGCGGACTGTGGTTGTCGGCATCCCAGGTCAGTGACACAGCGCTTCTGCTTTTCTTCTGCTGAACCAGGGGTCACGGGGGAGTCCGGGCGGGTCAGCTCGCGTTAGGCAAGGTCTGTCCCTTTCCTCCCAAACATCATGGCCGCCAGCTGTCCGAGATCTGGATCTGATTTGATTTAAGGAAACTCATCTGAGTTCTGAGAGCAATTCCTGGTTCTTCAAACTTAAAAAATAGAGCCCGTCTGGTGTGGCTCAGTGGTTGAGTGTTGACCAATGAACCAGGAGGTCAGGGTTCAATTTCCAGTGGGGGCACATGTCTGGGTTATAGGCTCGATCCCCAGTAGGGTGCGTGCAGGAGGCAGCCAATCAATGATTCTCTCTCATCATTGATGTTTCTATTTCTCTCTCTTTCTCTCCCTTCCTCTCTGAAGTCAATAAAAAAATATTAAACTTTAAAAAAAGAAAAGAGAGAGAGGGGAGACATTTGACTCTCTTCAGGCTGGCTGTGACACTGAGCCCCTCATTTGCGTTTCTGAGTGACCCCAGGGCTTGTCTGATGTATGAACAGGAAAGGCAGCTTTCCGAATGACATACCCGTGATCTTGTCCTGTCACCTCCTCCTGAGAAGATGTTAGGAAACATTTTCTAACGTGGCTGGTATGAAAGGCCAGATTAGAGGAATAAGCCAGAAAAATGTTACATGATTTCTCCTGTTGGCACATGGAAATGCAGTGTCTGACACAGAGAGAGTGCCAATAAATGTTCGTTCAATGAATGAATACAATTTGTTTTTGAGCTTAATGGGTCAAATCTGTCTTTTGGTCTGAATTTAAAGTACTTGTTTTCTTAAAGCAGGGGTCCTCACACTTTTTAAACAGGGGGCAGTTCACTGTCCCTCAGACCATTGGCAGGCTGGACTATAGTTTAAAAAAAACTATGAACAAATTCCTATGCACACTGCACATATCTTATTTTGAAGTAAAATACAAAACCGCAAAAACACCCGCATGTGGCCCGCGGGCCGTAGTTTGAGGACGCCTGTCTTAAAGTCTAGAAAACATATTTGACGATGTCCTATATTTCTATACAGCTACTATTACTAATGAATAACAATGGCAAGAGATAACAGATATTGAGTGTTTACTGTGTACAGGCACTCGACTTTCTATACACTATATAATTCAACCCTGACAGCAACGCAACTCTATTATCACCCTTAAGTGTGGAGGAGGAGAAACTAAGATTTCAAGAGGTGAAGTATCTTGGCAGTCTGCCTCCAGATCTCCTGCTCTTTTTCCCTAAGCCAGATTACCTCTCTCTTTTTTGTACTCTTATGCATTATTTGTATTAAGGTGAATGCATTATACGCTTTTATTGTATAACTAGTGGCCCAGTGCACAAAATTTGTGCACATTAAAAGGAAATTAATTAGAGGGAATATTTTAATATTGCTATTTGCCCTTTGTCTATAATAGAAGTGTCAGAGATGAAAGAAAATTAGTAAAATGTATATGAAAATGCCCTCCTGTCAGAGTCTGGGGTGTTCTGCGGGACCTAGAGTCAAGTCCCCACCCACCCGCACACACTTCGAAAGTGCAGGAGACTCAGACTCAGCTGGAGGGCTCAGCCTGAGGTCCCTGTCAAGCCCTGCCAGGCGGTGGGCATGACCTCAGGTCCCCCGGCCTGGCACTGGGTGTGTGTGGGGGGGTGCAGTCTCAGGTCCCCTGTCAAGCCCCGCCAGGTGAGGGGCATGGCCTGAGGTCCCCTGTCAAGCCCTGCGGGGCAGGGGGTGCAGTCTGAGGTCCCTGCTGTTTGGTCGTGACATTATGGTGTCCCAGCTAATTTGCATATTCCTCTATTATATAGATAGATGTCTTCTTAAAAGAAGAATCTATTTCTGAAGTGTCTTTCTTTTTGCAGCATGGCCACTCAGAACCCCTTGCCACTGTGGGCTTTATCATCAGTGTTCAGATGGAAAAAGCTAGTCTGTGTCTTACCCTTAGTGTCCCTGAAGATGAAATCCGTGGATGTCTGATTGTGATAACAAGCATCGGAGTTGCCATGTACTGAGTGAATACTATCTTCCAGACACCTCGTGCACATTATTGCCAATGCCCCCAAAGCATCTCTGAAACATGGCTATGTCATGATCCCCGTTTATAGATGGAGAAACGGAGGCTCGTAGAGGCTACGGAAATGGCTTTGGGTCACATAGCCCACCACGAGCGATCCCGGGATTGGAGCCCAGGTCTGTGAGAGGCCCCCGTTGCTTCTGTTGCAGAAGATGCTCAGGCCCATTCTTGGTAACGATACGGCCTTGCCGCAGGCTGCCATGTAGCTTTCCTCTGGGAGGTGTCTCTCTCGCAAGGCTTTCTATAGAACACCCAGTTGAATCTGATGGGTGTCCTGTCTGGTTGGACACAGGCCACACATTGGCCATGCACCTGCCTGGGCTTTGAACTTTAATTGGCTGCTTTTATACTGATACAGCGAATCCCACCGTTGGGGAAAGAATGTCCCAGCTTAGCCCCCAGGTAGGGCTGAGAGACCTTGGCTATGTTCATCCTGACTTGGCTTAGGACTCTTACTGAGTAATAAAAAATTAATTTTAGCACTTGAGCTAATTGGGATAAAAAAAAAAAAGTGACACCCAAGCCAGAAATAAGCCTAATGAAGCCCATTAAATAATTTAATGATTACATAATTATGTTCATTTAAAATGCAGGAATTGATTACTCTCTCAAATTAGTTTTACCATCCCTGTACTTTTTTAGAGCACATTTATTTTGCACAAAATGAAGGATTGGTTTCATTTCTGATGGGCACTCTGCCATTAATAATCATGTCTCATTATAATGAGAAAATGTTGTGTTTCGAATAAGTTCCTGGGATCATATATATCCAGATAACAGACAGGCTTGTTCAGTGGAGAGAGTTAAGCTATGGAAAGGGTCTTACTAATTTGAATCATAAAATGAGTAAGTGGAGGATTGATGTGCTCAGTGAGCAGGACCGTGGATGGGAAATCTGGAGCAAATCTAGCTCATTAGGACCTGGATCAACGGGTGTTCAGGGAGCTCCAAGCCAGTGGTCAAATCAAGCATTATGGGATAGCAAGGGCGAAAAGGCTACCCAGAGGAGGTACATGTTGAATGCTTTCCTGGTCTCTTTTCCTTTTCCCTTTCCGACAGCTCCTAATTTCTCTTTGGGAAGCCCTTTCCTTCTGAGGGAAGACTTTCTCAGGCTCCAGGAGTACAGCATCTGTTACACTGAGCCAATCACTGCATTTCATCCTTCTGGCCACAGTGATTGGTGCAGAGGTGGTGGGCATGTGACCTAAAGCTGTCCAATCAGAAATAACCTTAGGACCATTTCAGGGGACCTTGGGACAAGATTATTTTTCCTTTGGCTGTCGTGGAGGAAGCGGACCGGAAGCTGTTTGGGGCCCACGTGGGGAAGTCAATCTTAAGAGGAACTTGAACTAAGGAGGCAGAACTGGGAGGCAGGAGGAAACCAGATCTTGCTGACATTGCCGAGCAATGTTGCCATGAATGTCTCATACATGTGTCATTTCACAGGTATGCAAAGATCCTTGCAGGATAGATGCCCAGGAGTAGACTTTCTGGGACATAGGGTAAAGGCACGGTACAATTTGAGCTTATATTGCCAAATTGTCCTCTATAGGGGTCGTACCAATGCATGCTCCCACCATCAAGATGTACACACTGTCTTATTAATTCTTAAACCTGTGCGAAATACATATTATAGCCATTTTTCAGGTAAAGAAACAGGGCACAGTCAGGTTATGTGACAAACATAGTAACGAGTATGTGTGGGGGCAAAACCCAGGATTTAACCCAAGTTCTTGCACATAGACAGTCACACACACACACACACACACACACACACACACACACACACCATAAACTTACAAAAAATTGGGTTATGCAATTCAAATATTTTTTTTTTCTGAACCACTGGAGAGTGAGCTGCCAACCTGACCCCACGTCCACGTGGACAGGTGGTCCCTGCACACCTGGGGATGAATCGCACTGATTGACTATGAACCAGCAGTAACAAAAATAAGCACAGTATTGTAAGTTTTTTTTAAAAAAATTTTATTATTTTGTTTTATATATTTTTATTGATTTTTTACAGAGAGGAAGGGAGAGAGATAGAGAGTTAGAAACATTGATGAGAGAGAAACATCGATCAGCTACCTCCTATACACCCCCCACTGGGGACGTGCCCGCAACCGAGGTACATGCCCTTGACTGGAATCGAACCTGGGACCCTTCAGTCCACAGGCTGACGCTCTATCCACTGAGCCAAACCAGTCAAGGCATAAGTTTTTCATAAGATTAAATTTTACTTAATATTAAGGCTGGTACTTATGGAGTATTCCTATGCCTTTTCTTCTATAGAGTTATGGGTATGTTAGATCTGGTTAATTTTCACACCTTTATTATGAAAGCTGCCAGCATGTACAAAAGCAGTCGAGGGTCATGAACCCCATATACCTAGCACCCAATCTTGCTTTTCAAGCCCCTTATCGCTCCCCCACATCCTGTTGCATTAGTTTAAAACAAAGCATACATTTGTTTTATCCATAAAGGCTTCAGTAGGTTTCTGTATACAAACTTATTAAAAAAAAATGACCACAATAGATATTGGTGTTCTAAACACTTACTATATTGGCTTTTTAGTTTCCAAGTAAGCAATCAAAGATAGTTCTCAAAACTTTTTTTTTTTCGGGGGGGGGGGGTGTAAATATTACTGGTCCATGAAATGCCCAAGTCTGGGGTCACTCCTGACCTTTCCAAACCTTCTCTGGGCTTTTAGTCACCACACCTCAGGGGCGCCCCAAATTAGCTGCCTGGGCTTTCTGAGACCAGAAGCTGATGCAACTGTGGGGCTCCCATTAAGATAAATAATACACCATTAGGACTACAGAGTCACATTTGAAAGGGAATATATTTTTAGTATGAGAATAAAAGCTCAAATTACAAATAAAAAAGCTGACCCTTACCACAAACATCACAAAATCAGAAAAAGAACATGTTTTTATTAAGAAACTGACTGAACTGCCTCTGTTACATTCCCCCCCCCCCCCATTCTGTGTCTGCATGTACTTTGATTGCCTCTCCATAGAACAAGGATATTATAATGTCATGTTCGATAGAGAGCATGGAAAGATAATTCCGTTTTCCCTCCAGGATGACTTTGAAATTTGTTGTTTCTTATTGATGGTGTGACGCCGCACACAGATGGACTGACTGACTGCAGTACCGCGTCGGGTTTGCGCCCTTGTCTGATAAACTCTGTCTCGAGATTCCACTGGCAAAGGACATTTATCACTGTGGCTTCTTCCCTCTTGGATGGACTGACGGGGGAGCACGTTCATTGTGATTCGATGTTGGTGGGAAGGACAACCTCCGCTTACGACTTTTACACATCAGACGCTGGGAGAATTTTCTCAAGACGAGCTTCTGCTTCTGTTCAGTTAACACAGTGTTCTCGCTCCGAACAGGCTCAGTAGGACATATTGATGTTCCCACAGGTCCTCTGGCCCTGCATCTCTGGGCCACCGTGCTGGGAGATTCCTGGAAGCCACTCAGGGACAGCTAGCCGTGGGAGTGACTGTGGTCACATAAATATGTTCCACTAACCCCGGACTAGATATGTCCCCCAGATAATTTCTCGTAGCCAGGTCCTCCAAGTACAGTAGCCTCTCTGAAGACCCAATGTGAAGGCAACACTGACGGAGAAGCCAGAGTGGAAAGAGCAGTCTCAATTGACGGTGGTTAAAATAGCTCACCCTTTCAGATTATGCCAAAACTTAAGACTTTCTTACTTAAAAAAAAAAAAAATATATATATATATATATATATATATATATATATATATATATATATATATTTTATTGATTTTTTACAGAGAGGAAGGGAGAGGGAGAAAGAGTTAGAAACATCGATGAGAGAGAAACATCAATCAGCTGCCTCCTGCATACCCCCCACTGGGAATGTGCACGCAACCAAGGGACATGCCCTAGATCGGAATTGAACCTGAGACCCTTGAGTCTGCAGGCCGATGCTCTATCCACTGAGTCAAACCAGTTAGGGCATCAAAACTTAAGACTTTCTGAACATGTCATGGTTTCATTAACTTCATGGTAAATTTGCCTCGACCCTTAACTGCCTCTATGACCTCCCCCAGCTTTCCCATCATTGCGAGAGGGCGCAGGTCAGGCCGAGGAACCTCACTGGTGCATGAATCCGTGCACCGGGCTTCTAGTCCTATATAAAACAGCACCTCGAAATTCCAGCACTCCTACCCTCTGCACCGTATTTTATTTTTCTCGGTAATACCACCTCTGACAGCTATATTTACTCGTGTGTTCACTGTATTGTTTCCCTTTTATTAGAATCTCAGGTCATGAGAGCAGAGGCTCCGTTTTGTTCACTGCCGTGTCCCAACACGTAGCATAGTGTGGGCCCAGAGTAATTGCTCAATAAATACTTGTTGGGTGAGTGACGTGTAACTGAAAACCCCGGCAGAATTTTAAGCCGGAGGAGGACATGAGGCTTTCCTGGGTCTGCCAAAAGAAATGAATCTCTCACTTAACTTTCTCCCCAAACATCTTCCCACCATATTCCCTGAATTAAACACCCCTCAGTCTAGATTTCTTCACTCGATTGTCCAGGACAGGGGGTAGGTCTGATTCATCCACAGACCCCTACCATGTGTATTTCAGAATCCGTGCTGCCAGAATGAAAAGGAATTTACTGTTTCTTTGCACAGGAATTCTTGAACCGGCTGTGTTTGGTTTTCTCATCTGACTAGATTATAAGCCATCTCTGAGTCGGGGGACATTTCGCTGGCCACGTAGATCCTCTCAGCATCTCTTAGCAACCAGTACATTGTGCTTCTTAAAGGGGGTTCGACCTCTACGTGTCGCTGTCCGTATAATTTCTGTATTTAGTGTCTCCCGGTTCTCCGTGATAATGGATTCCCCAGCAAAATTCCTGAATCTGTTAGGACACTCAGTTTCTACGAATCCAAACCCAATTAAAAGCAGCTTAACTAGGCAGGGGCTCATTCTCTCAGCTGGCAAAGGGGCTGGAGGGAGCGTGGCTTCAGGAATGTTTGCATCTGGGCCTTAGCAATATCTGTCAGCTCCGCCCTGCCCGTGCGTCTCCTCGCGGTCCCAGGGTGGCTGCAGAGGGTCCCGGTAACACGGCCTCCCACAGGGACAGGCGGGGGCAGAAGGCATTCCTCCTTCTTGGCCATCTCTCTCCCTCTTTTAAATATATTTTCTTGATTTTTTTTTTTTACAGAGAGGAAGGGAGAGGGATAGAGAGTTAGAAACATCGATGAGAGAAACATCTATCAGCTGCCTCCTGCACACTCCCTACTGGGGATGTGCCCGCAACCAAGGTACATGTCCTTGGCCGGAATCAAACCTGGGACCCTTCAGTCCGCAGGCCGACGCTCTATCCACTGAGCCAAACCGGGTAGGGCTCGGCCGTCTCTTCACTGAAAGGAAGACCCGTCCCTGGGACGGTGCAGTATAGCTCCCCTCGTTTCTCACTGTCCACTTCCAACCTATGCCCTTGCCTAAGCTGGTCTGATGAGGGAAGTGGCATTGCTCTGATGAACTCATGTTCATCAGCTCCACTCCAAGCCCTCCAGGGTGACAACTGCAAAGCCACAAGGGACACAAGGCGAGAGGCTGCCGATTCTGGTCTGTAGTGTGACCCCCTGGGAAGGAGCAAGTGCGCCGTCTCCATTAACGGGACCCCTCGGCTCAGGTCCAGGTTCTGTCTCTCAGGGCAGCGTGCCCCAGGCCCAGCCACGAGCGCAGCCCCTGCTGTCGGAGGGTGGCGGGCTCACTCCAGCCTCATCCAAGAGCAACATTTCTAGGCAGTTATCCACATCCTTGCAATCTCTTCCCCCCACCCTGAGCCTGAGTAAGGGTGGGGCTTAGAATTGAAGCTGTGTTTGAACTTCACCTTTATGGGAAATGGAAAGGCTAGGAGACATTCCAAGCTGGGCTTTTGGGGGGAGGAGTGGGTAATTCCATTACCTGCACTCTTAGCTTTCAATATGGCCATGACACAACAGATTCCAAGCTATGTATAGAGCAGCCCATCCAGAGCCCTTTAGAATATAGCAGAACGATGCCAACATCTTTCCAGTGCGAGTCTTTGATCGCCTCATTAGAATGCCATTACCATACCATTATTAGCCGAGATGCTGAGATTACAATGACAAATCAATTTTAATTGACGTCTTTGGAGATGCCATTTATAATGCTATTATCCTGTGGCTTTGCAATGGAAACGTTACTTAAGCAAGCTTGTTGAAACCAGAGCTACAATGCTCGTCTAATGGAAAATGTCGTTGGTGAAATTATTCCAAGTCCCCAGGGACTGGTGATTATCATATAAAACCACCAGCCATGGAAATGATACTCCCCCCCTTCCCAATAATAAATCATGCTATGGATGGTATCTATTGATCAAAGACGATATTTCTCTTAGGATGAGTTCACGAAAATCACAGAATCCTGAAGCAGGTAGAGAGAGGGCTTTCATTTTGCAGACGAACAACCAGACCTGAGGAGAGGGGACATGACTTGCCCCAGGCCATGCCGGGAGCCTGGACTCACCCCCAGCTTTCTGACTCTTGGTCTTTAGATCGTTGATTCCTCGACAAGGCTTCAGTGCCCATACCTCTCTAGTGCCTTTTAGTTTTTTGTTTTTTAATATATTTTTATTGATTTTTAGAGAGAAAGGAAGGGAGAAGGATATATAGAGAGAAACATCGATGAGAAGGGAAGTCATTGATTGGCTGCCTCCTGCATGGCCCCCACTGGGGATTGAGCCTGCAACCTGGGCATGTGCCCTGACCAGGAATCAAACTGGTGACCTCTTGGTTCCTGGGCTGACGCTTAACCGCTGAGCCACACCAGCCAGACTCCAGTGCCTTTGAGCATAGAACTCCAGGAGAACAGACAGATGGCAAAGTTAGCTTGAGGCTAGAACCCAGGACAATTTCCAGATCACGGTGGTCTTGCGAGATACTCATCTTGGACTTGGGGACTCCAGTAGACTTTGCAATGTATGTTGATTGCTAGATTCTCGGTGTTGGGAAGTTGGCCACATCGAAGATGGGTCTTTATTTTGCTCCCATGATTTCCTGAGAGAGAAATCTGAACTCCTCCAGCTTTGAGTCGATATAGACAAAAAGGGAAAACGGCCACCCTGCACCAAGCATGTCAATCTGAAAGGCTAACACGGGCCAAATAAAGAAAGTTTAAGTGTATGTGGGCCACAAAGAAACAAAAGCTTCCATTTTCATAGAAACATAGGTTTATTTCCATAGAGACATGCTGAACACAAAGGGCTGAAACAAATGAGTCATCGTTAACATAAAATAATAGAACCTTTTAATAAAAGTTAATATTTTTTCTTGAACATTAACTTACCTGACACTGAATCACTGCACAAATTAATAAGCGTAACGCAAATAAACCTATTTCTCTTGTTCTCCGAAAGCAAAATATTTCCTGTTGCGCACACCAAACAGGTCAGTCCAAGACTAATGACGTGTAAAATATTTGCTGCTGGTATTAGTGGAGAGAAATGGTGTGCCTGCGTATAAGGCAAGTAAGGGAAATGAATGCAACACGATTATAGTCATCAGTCATTAGCGAATGTTGTAGTTTGTTATTAATAATTATGTATAACAGGATATTGTAAAAATGAAGTTATGAAATTTTTATTAGAACGTTTCTTATATACCATTACATTTGCTGGGCCGCAAAAGTATTCATGGTGGGCCGCATGCAGCCCACGGGCCGTGAGTTTGACAGGCTTGCCCTAACCAGGGCATTGCTGAATTCGGGCAATGAAGGACTTGGTAAATGAAGACCAATTAGACTAGTCGTTTGGGTGACAAGAGTGTTTAATTCAACCTGGGAAACCACGGCCTAAAACTAGCTTCTTATTAGAATGTCTTTCATTCCCAGAAAATATCTTGTGTTGCTCCTTCTCTATCTTAATTTGTCCAAAACACAGCCAGCCTCCTTTCTCTTAAAAAAACTTCCTCTGTTGCCCAGCCAGCTTGGCTCAGTGGTTGGGCATTGACATAAAGCCAGGAGGTCACGGTGCGATTCCCCGTCAGGGCACATGCCCAGGTTTCCGGCTCGATCCCCAGTGTGGGGCGTGTCGGAGGCAGCCGATCCATGATTCTCTCTCATCCTTGATGTTTCTCTCTTCTTTCCCTCTCCCTTCCTCTCTGACATCAATACAAAGTATTCAAAAGAGGAAGGAAAGGGGGACCTTGGTGGAGGCTACCAGCGGCCTTGGACATGCCAATGCCAATCTGGAAGGGGCAGGATTTGGGAGGATGAAACCAGTGATCATCCTGAAGGGGATGAAAATCAGTTCCACGGGGTCAAGGCCACGATGTTGGTGGATGGTGCTAGCTGTGGGAAAGGCAGCGTAACTAATTACCCTTGAGGAGTGGCAGTCGGCTAAGCGTTAGCCGGTCACAATAAAATCCCAGTGGCCCAGGAATGTCAGAATTCTGAGTTCTCATCCTACAGCCACTGATTGCAGGCTCTTAATCCGCCCCCCCCCCCCCCCCCCACGCCTCTACTTCCCTCTGGCCACATGTCAGCGGTCTCCCTGGGAGACTTTAAGGAATAACCAATAAAAAGGATTAGGGACAAGAATCACCCTCCAACTTGTTAATAAAAGTGGCATTTTGTACTCAGTTATTTGTACCTCAACCCTTTATAGTCTCTCTTGGGCATCCCCCACCCTCCATCTTTCTCATTCTTGGACTTCCCTCCCCACTTCCCCCATGGAGAAGCAAACACGGGATATATATGGTTCAGCATGTTTTTAAAATGTTTTATTTATTTATTCTTTTAAAATTGATTTCAGAGAGGAAGGGAGAGGGAGAGAGATAGATAGGAACATCCATGATGAGAGAGAATCATGGATCGGCTGCCTCCTGCACGCCCCACACTGGGGATTGAGCCTGCAACTTGGGCATGTGCCCTTGACCAGGAATCGAACCGGGGACCCTTCAGTCGGCAGGCGGGCGCTCTGTTCACCGAGCCAAACGGGTTAGGGCTATGGTTCAGTATCTTGCAGGGAAATGACAATGTGGATGAAGGCGGATTGCCATGCTGTGTCATTTCAAACAGTTGCTGTCCCAGGGAGAGAAGAAATTCAGCTAAGACATGGCCCCGACCCAGCTAACAAGGAAGCAACGGAGAACATGCCGCAGCAGCTCTGGTCCGTGTGAACATGTAAACAGGAAAAGACTTGGGTGTCGCTGCCTGTGCTAGGTCGGTTAGTGCCTGAACAAAGGTTGCTTGGAGATTCTGAATGCTGGGAAAAATAAGAAAATTGCCAGGGTGTTGGAAATTAAAGTAACTCCACGAGAGAATAAATAACGAACACAGCATGGATTGAAATAGATGGTGTACTTTGCTTTTAGAAATGTTGTTTGAATCACTGATATTGTACTTTGTCAGGGCGACGGTTTCAAATGCATTCGATTATACATTTTAATGTTTCTCCCCAAACAGTCTTTCAAATCAGTATAAATTGCCGCTATGTAGCAGGCCTGTCTTGATCTTTAGCTGCCATGACAACAGGATACAGAGACATGCATTTTCATAACAATTGCTACAGTGTTTAGCATCACTGTGGCTTTGTGTCAGGGAATGGCTGGCTGTGGGAAGAAAACATCATTGTTTTCTTTAACTTGAAAGCTTCCCTTGTAATAATTGAGAAAAAATAGGTAGGAAAATTGTTTAGAAGGGAAAGTAGGTAGATGGAAGTAAACCCTCCCTTTGAGTGCTGGGTGTGTGTGTGGAGAGGGGAAGGCATGGGTGGGGGAGGTGGCCCAGGAGGGGGGGGGAGGGAGAAAGAGAGAGAGAGAGAGAGAGAGAGAGAGAGAGAGAGAGAGAGAGAGAGAGATCCCTGCTTGGAAAGAAGGTTGTACCAGTGGGTGCCTAGTGTAAAGCTAACTAGAAAGTAATTGGGTAATCAGATCAGCAAATTGAGTCAAATGATGTGATTCTAAGTGATATAATCAGTTTTCACAAATGAGGAGGAATATGTATGCACTCCCAGCCCTTGCCTATCTGTTTTAACCCAAATCTTCTAAAATAGCCCAGAGAGAGCAAATCTGAGGGCTTTTGGAAAAATAACACACTTGGGGGAGGGCCCTACACAGGAACATATTCCGGGCAAACATGTGAAAAGGCAGTTCTAGTTCTCTGAGATCCACGGCACCTCATCGCTAGTGGCACCACCGTGGAAGGCAGGCTGTGCAGTCTGGTGGTTAGGGAGTAAGTCTAGCCCCCATGGCAGGTGATCCCCTTGGGTGCCTCCTGCTACTCCCTGGCTCAGCTGTGACATTAACGGGATATGTGGGGTGACCCTGGCCGGAGAAGGGTGCGGTGCCAGGAGCTCAGACCCCCTCGGTGATGAGGGTCTGTGTCCTGCCCCAGGTGGGCCCCTGAGACCAGCCCAGGTAGACTTGGAGGGGGAGGATAGTCTAACCCAGTGGTCGGCAAACTCATTAGTCAACAGAGCCAAATATCAACAGTACAACGATTGAAATTTCTTTTGAGAGTCAAATTTTTTAAACTTAAACTTCTTCTAATGCCACTTCTTCAAAATAGACTCGCCCAGGCCGTGGTATTTTGTGGAAGAGCCACACTCAAGGGGCCAAAGAGCCACATGTGGCTCTCGAGCCGCAGTTTGCCGACCACGGGTCTAGACTCTGTGACAACGGAGGAGGGAGATGATGAGTGTCAGTGTTCAAATCCTGACTCCGCCCCTTCGTGGCTGGGAGACTGACTGGGCCAGTGACTTTCATTTTCTCTTCAGTTGCCTCCTGTGTGAAATGGGGAAATAAAACCATCTTGAAGGAGTTGTGGGAATGAGAGACTACATACAGCCCCTACAGTGTCTGGTAAGGAATTAGCTGTCAATAAATGCCAATTTAAAAAATTTATTTATTTGAGCAACTTACTTCCATTTTTATATGTTCAGCCTGTCTCTTCAGGGAAGAAAGCAATTTGATTAATGCTTGCTCACTAAGATTTTAGGGATTTAATGTGTCCGTTCTTCCCAGGGAAATTGCATTTTAAAAAAAGGAGAAATTGTGTCCGGCCAGCGTGGCTCAGTGGAGGAGCATCGACCTATGAACCGGGAGGTCACGGTTCCATTCCCAGTCAGGGCACATGCCTGGGTTGCAGGCTCGATCCCCAGTTGGGGGTATCCACAAGGCAGCCAATCAAAGATTCTCTCTCCTCATTGATGTTTCTGTCTCCCTCTCCTCCCTTCCTCTCTGATATCAATAAAAATATATTTTAAAAAATTAAAAAAGGAGGAGCTGTGATGCCTTATCTTAATGGGAGGCATTTGGGGAGACAGGGGCCCCTAGAGTAAATCCTATAGAGGAAAACGTTCTTCATATCTGGGTAAGGTTGACTCCCCCAGCTTTCTTCCTTTTTTTTAAAGAAACAATTTTTTAATATGTGCTTTGACTGGGAATGGGACCATTGATCTCTTGGTTTTTGGGTCAACGCTCAACCCCTGAGCCACACCAGCCAGGCTGACTCTCCCAGCTCTCAATGAAGAGGAAAGATAAAACTTTCCACTTAAGGAGGCCTGCCCCCCTCCCCACTATCTACGTGGAGAAGAGTTTGCCTACATCTTGCTTTTTTTCAAGAGGGACAACTGAAATGTCTTCTTGCTGTTTGTTCCAGAAGTTCAATATATATTCTCCGTTATATCAAATATTTGATATTTTAGGAAATCAGCCTTGTTAAATTAAAGTGGCTACGATGGCATTTTAAGGTCACCTTGGTATGATCAAACATGATGCTGACATTTACAATCCATTTCCATCGCCTCTCACATGTTTCCTTGTGAGTTAAATCTGGACTCTCCAAACTGAACGCAGTTTCAGATCTAATGATGCAATTACACATCTTGTCCCCGAGTCACTAACGGCTCCCTGATTTCCATGCATGTTACAATATCTTCATATGTTTTTTTCCCCCTTCACGGAACACATTTTTCAAACTTAAAACGGCTTTATTATGATGTTACCCACACAAGTATAAACACGTGTCAACATGAAATCCTGAAGTTTATGACTTTGGTTCATATAAAAGCCAATGTAAATTTGCACATTCATGAAAAAGAAAGCTACAAATGAAAGGGTGTGTCAGTAACAACACTGATTTGAGGTGCTAGGAAGCACAGTTTTGCAGACACCACACCATCACACGTGGAATGAGTTCGGGCCACGCTGCTGTGGCCGGGATCCTTTTCAGGGTGGGATTTGGGATTCTTTCGTTCTCGTGGTCTGAGCAATGACTCGGTTCTCACGTAGTGTGTCTCCATCCACACTGCTCCCCATAGTTTGCCATGTCGCCATTTGCCTTTGATGCCGAAAGCATCTTAAAAAAAAAAAATCTTCAGCTGAGGATATGTTCGTTTTTCTAAAAATATTTTAAAATTGATTTTAGCCCTAGCCGGTTTGGCTCAGTGAATTGAGCATCGGCCTGCGGACTGACCGGTCCCATATTTGATTTCGGTCAAGGGCACATGCCCAGGTTCTGGGCTCGATCCCCAGTGGGAGGTGTGCATGAGGTAGCCGATCAATGATTCTCTCTCATTGATGTTTCTATCTCTCCTTCTCCCTTCCTCTCTGAAATCAATAAAAATATATTAAAAAAAAGAAAAGATCTGAAAATTTCTAAGATATTAAAAAAAATTTGATTTTAGAGAGAGAGAGAGAGGGAGATAGAGAGAGATGCAAGAGAGGAACATGGATTCCTTGCCTCCCAAATGAATCCTGACCAGGGATTGAACCTACAACCTGGGTATGGCCCTGACCTGGAATCGAACCCACCACCTTGCCTGTAATCAGATGACCCTCCAACCAAATGGGCCACACGGACTAGAGCATATATTTTAAGAATGAAGTCTATCTCTAGTCTTCCTTTGAGAGATCACTATTAGCAGAGTGCCCAAATGTCAACTTAGGACCCACAATTTCATCTAAATTTTCAAGTGTATTGACCTAATGTTTATAACAGAATCTTAGAAATGTTTAGTTATTGCCTTCTCTGTATTTGTGTCTCCTTTTTTATTTCTAATATCACTTTTTGACGGTGTTAGATGCTTAGCTTATTAAATTACAGATTTCATTTTTAATTAAAAAACTCAATTATAGATTTTATATAACCACATTTTAAAAAAATATTTTTTTAATTGATTTCAGAGAGGAAGAGAGAGGGAGAGAGAGATTTAAATGTTAATGATGAGAGAGAATCATTGATTGGCTGACTCCTCATCTAGCCCACAACCCCGGCATGTGCTCTGCCCAGAAATCCAACCATGACCTCCTGGTTCATAGGTTAACACTTAACCACTTAGCCACACCGGCTGGGCTCATATAACTACACTTTAATCACACTCCCTCAGGCCTGGTTGGTAGTGGTTTTAATTGTTACTGAGTTTTAAACGATTTCCAGTTTCCATTGTAATTTTTTACTTGAGACCCTTAAATTCATTATGTTTATTAATTAAACATTTCCAAACATATAAGGTTTCTATAGATTTTTTGTTGTTATTGAATTTTAATTGTATTGTGTTGTCACCAGAGACTGTGCTCTGTATAATATCATTCTGTTTCAATATCCATAACACATGTAATTATTTCCTGTAATCCCCCTCTGGCATGTAATCCCCACAAAGAAAGGAATGTATTTTGTTTAGTTCACTATCATGTTCCCAGCATCTAAAATGGTCTTTGGCACAGACCAATAACTCAACACTTGTTAAATAAAACAATGATGGATGATGTTAGTAATGCTCAGTGACTGGAGTCTATTTCTTCTAGGTGGTCTCTTTTTGGCCATTTAGAAGAAGATACAAATTCCCATAGGCTGCTGTCCACACCCATAATCTTGACTCCATGACTCATGACTCATATACATATGTGCACCCCCCCAAAAAAATAAAAATCTCCTGAGCATCAAAGTTCTGGGGCCCTAATATACAGCACAGTGACTATCCTATATAATAAAAGGCTAATATGCAAATAGACTGAACAGCAGAACAACTGAACAACCGAGCAACCAGTCGCTATGACATGCGCTGACCACCGGGTGTGTGTGTGTGTGTGTGTGTGTGTGTGTGTGTAACATGGCGGGCGTTGGCCATGGCAGGATGGTGGAGCAGGTGAGCTGGGGAGCCAGACCAAGGCAGGGCGCCGGTCGCTGTCATCAGGACGAGCCTCTGGTGGTTACTGAAAATTCTTTGCTACCACACGCCGTGGTTCTGCCTGGCGCTTACACCCGCTGCCAGCACCAGAGCCACCGATTGCGCCCACTGCCAGCGCCGGCCCCACTCGCACCTGCAGCCAGCACCAGAGCTGCCGCTTGCACCCGCTACCAGTGCCAGGCACTCATCCCGATCACTCGGCGCCATCAGTGGGTGCGAGCGGCGGCTGCCACCCTGATCGCCCCAGCGGGCTTCTCTACCTCCCCCTGCTCCTGAGGGGTGATCAGGGCAGCAGCCGTCACTCGCACTCGCAGCTGGCACTGGCCCTAATCACTCCGTGCTGTCACCAGGTGTGAGTGGGGCTGGCTCCGTCAGTGCATGGGAGTGGCAGCAGGAGTGGGGCTGCTGGCAGACAGGGGACCGGGGGCCGCAGGGGGAGAGGCCAGGTGGGGGCGTGGAGGATGGGCCGAGACCTGCCCCTGTGCCTACCGCAGCCTCCTGGCCCACAATTCCTTTCAAGGTGCACGAATTCATGCACTGCGTCCCTAGTAGTTAATAATACTGTATTATATACTTGAGATTTGTGAAGTGCCAAGAACCAATTCCAGCATGTAATAATTACAAGAGTTTTACCAAAAGGTTGGTGAAGCTTGGGGAGCTCAACAGGGTGAGCCACATATGTAGTTTACCTGTTGGAAACAGCTACAAAGCATCTCCCCCAAACCTGAATGGTATTGTTAACTGCCAGACAGCTCAGGGCATTTTATTGTCTCCTGTTGGCCAAACACCTGAACAGCTGTAGGCTATTCCTGAAACTGACAATCTCTGTAAACCCTTTGATACCCTACCCTTTGAAGTGTATATTTCCACCTTGCTTTGGGACAAATTGTGTTAGAATAAAAGCGCGGGTCCTTGGTCAAGGAAGAGAGTCTTCTAGTTCCCTTTAGCTGAAGCTCCTCTGACCCCCAATGCCTCTCAAAAATATCTTTCGTCCACGGACTCCTTCTTAATCATCTACACACAGCCCTTTCTCCAGAATGCTGAACCCTCTGTAAGGCTGGGGAAAAAGAACCCCGGCAATTGACGCCCGAATGAGGTGCTCCAACAGCTAAGAGACTAGATTCTAAGTGTTTTGACCACACACCAATAAATGATAACTATCTGCTGAAACCGGTTTGGCTCAGTGGATAGAGCGTCGGCGTGCGGACTCAAGGGTCTGTTAACGAAAAAACCATTGAAACCTGTAAAGAATTTTAGTGAGTTTATTTGAGCCAAACTGTCGACATATGCCGGGAAGCAGAACCTCAACGAATTGAGATTATGCTCCGAAGAATGGTGGGTTACATCTGTATTTAAGCATTGCCATCAAAGGAGGGACATAGGTGGGCTACATGAAATTCATTGGATAAAGTCAAATGGTGGGAAACCCCTGGGATTGGACAAAAAGTAAAATGATGGACACATACTTAGGTGGGTACAGGAACAATTAACAGGATAATGAAGGAATTTGAGGCATCTGTCCTGGCGCCTACCACATTTGGTTGTGCCCCAGGGGCTCCAGCAAAAGAAGGAAGTTACAAGTTACCCAGACATCTCACAGATATGTTATCTTAGAGGCAAAAAGGCAAATGGGCTCAGTAAAGAAGATCCAAGTTGATCTTTGTCAGGGAAGATAGCAGCCTAGGAATGACTGCCCACTATAACCTGTTTGTAGTTAAATATTTAATTTTCAAACCATCCTTTGTGGTTATTCCAGGTCTCTGAGTTTGCAAGACTGCCACGCAGGCCTCCCCTGAGCTTGTCAGGTTAGCATGTGGCTCCTTTCGTCCACACATTCCCCTTTTGGTCATAAATCAATCCAAAGGATGCATTGATGACCAACCTTTTGGTTGGATAATGGAATCCCACGTTGCTAGGAAGGCTCATTCCTAGGATGTCTCAGTGTCAGCATGTCTTGCTGAACAGGTGGACCACTGGGGATGGGGCAAGACCATAACCTTAGATGGCATTTAAGGTCGAATTATATATTTTAAAAAGGCAGGTAAATGGGAGGCAGTCAAATCCTATATGTCCTTGTTAAAAAGTATTCTGGATCATTTCTAATTTTGAGCCACCATGATCCGAGTCTTTTTGCTGTTTGTCTTACGTTTTGCTTTTCTGCATCTAATATAACATTTACATATCAAGAACAAAAGTAACAATAGTAAACCAATAACACTGATTAGGAACAGAAAATGTCTAATACTAGACAAGGAAAATTCTAAGGGGAACAAGCATCACAGCCAACCAAAAAACCCATTACATGTATTATCATAATCTTCTATTAAGCTAATTATGCTTTCCTCCTTCATCCACTGTCATTTGTACCTTATGATATGTTTGGCCAAATGAATTAAGAATCTACTATTTCATTATCTAGAAGCTCTAATTTTCTTCTGGCCAATTAGTTCCCATAAAAATGGCTTCATGGGGAGGAGTTCAATTTCCCAATACATTGGTTTTTCAGTATCAATATTATCACAGATTTTATGAACACCAGGCAAAGTCATTCTGACTATAATTTCAGTATTACACCATATTCTAGTATTATTTAATGTAAACTTGGTGATATTACAGTAAAGATTGCTTTTAACCCTTTCCAGCAAAAAACGCCCCTTTCCTATATACTATATTGTTATTTGTTGGGGTAGATACAATAAGCCAGGACTGGGTGAATTCAGTATTCCATATGGATTGAGGGCATAACCATTCACTTTTCCAATTTTCAGACAGTGAGATGGGTTCACATTGTTTATTATTTTTAAATATGGCCCATCTACTTCCCATTGGAAGTATTCTAGTATTATTGAGGATGGTCCCTATGCCGGCCAGTTGAACTACTGGGAATTTAAGCCTAGGATTTAACTCGCACCTGGGCTTTTAAAAACACAATATTGTAGATCACATTTCCCATTTAAAATTTTCCAAATGCCTGGGGAACCATATGAGTCCCATAAGTGTCTGGCCTGGGTTTCTGCAGCCATTATAGTTGGCCATTGTTTCATAGCCACTTCAGATTCCTTGCATTAGCATAGACAACACGCCCAGTTGAATTAGGGCACAGGCACGTTCCCATTGTTGGGTTTGGGCATGAGTTTTTAGTCTGTCGAGCCTGTTCTATCCATTAAACTAAGGCTTTATTATCTTTCCATGCTGCTTCCCACTGTTTTTCCTTCTTCCAGAAACAGCATTCCCTCTATGTGACCTATTTGAGATAAAAATCTTTTTCTAATGAATGACATTCTTCATTAGCTACATACAACTTCAGCTTGTCCCGGATACCAAGGCCAGCCCCCGCTCCTCCAAGTATTCCTCTTTTGCTTCTTTTAGGGAGACCAATGTTGTTGGATCCACCAGAAATGTTGTTGCCATTGGGTAGCTATGGCTTGGGAGCAGTTAGGGTATACTGAGTGGAGCCCAAAATGTTGAGTTTCCCATGCCATAGTTAAATGGGAAGGTGACCCCCAAATGAGCTAGAGTTTGAGTATTCATAGGGCTTCCCATAAGCGTCCAGGACGCAAGGATGGTGGGGTAGTTACAGACATATCTACCCACCAAGTAATGCCAATAATTTCTGAAATAGGGACCCATTGATTTCTTTCTTGCTTCACAGACATCCAGCCACAAGAGCATGGCTGGTGAGTCCGAGGACATGGTATGCTATGACAGATAGGACAGGCTGCTGCAAGCCTTTGGCCATCATATCCAGGTGTTTTTCTTAGCTATTCATCACCCATCTCTATAGCCATACAATATTCATCCAGATTACATCCATATACAATTCTACCAGTGGAATTATCAGGGAAATATTCTTGGAGGTATTTGCCTAAGGTGGGTCCTTTATAATAGATAGAGCCAGAAAACAACAACAACAACAACCAAAGCTTATATTGATAGCAGAAGACCAATGTGTGGCTAACAAGGCATTAATTTCACTATCATACCTGATAACCAGAACATCATTGTATAGTAGGTAGGAAAGGTTAGCAGGTATCTAAGTTAAATTTTTCATATCTAATAAAGAAAGAGGTCTGGGGGGTAGACATTGTTTCCACTAGGGAACCATAAGGATAATAATAATATGAAAATCATTTTATGTACATTCAATCAGTATCAATCAGATGATATAAAAACAAGCTATCAGTTTGTGAGTATACAGGCCTTGTTGACGTCATCTTGGGATAGCTGTCTGCCTCCGTGGTCAGCGACTTCTCGTCCTTGAAAAGTCTGTGATCTCCGCTGCAGACGGAGATGGTGTCAGAGATGGGAGTAGATGTCCATTCACAGTCAGATGCCTTTTTTAAATGAGAAATGTGAATCCATGAGCTAACTCCTTTAAGCTTAGCTGCACATGGGTTAGTTAGTAATACCTGGTAAGGTCCCCTCCAATGAGGTTGGAGAGTTTTTTTATTTGGTGTCTTTTCCAAGACAGCAAATCTCCTGGTTGTAAGCCATGATCTTTGAACGCTTCGTCTCCCGGGAGCGCACTGTGAAATGAATCTGTTACCAATTTGTTAGTTCCTATAATGCAGAATGTCTGCTCTTTACTTTTCCCTATATTCAGGAAACAAGAGATTTAAGAGTCAACAATATTTTAAATAGAATCATAAGAATAATTATCTTCAATTCATTTAGTCCCATAGTTGTTTTTGTTTATTTATTCCTTGAAGTTCTATAAATCTTCATCCAGTTCAAAATATGACCTGCTTAGAAGCCTGCAAGTTAGAGTAAATCTGAGTCCTTTTCATGGATTTTTCTAGACATATATACCTACAAATGCATCAGAATAAAGCTGTCCACAAATGACAAAAATTTAAAAGTGGCATGGTTATAGATTTGATAAAAACTTTGCTTTTCTATAAAATATAACATTCCAAGACAACAACTTCTTGGTAAGTAATAATCCCTGTAAAATGACATAGAGAATAATATAAAATTTGTATACCTTTAGATTCAATTATAATTTCAACATATAAAGAATAATATGTAAGAGTTTAAAATGAGGCACATGGCTTATTGCAAGCAGTGTATTGAGCATTGAAAATAATACATAAACTCCCAATATGTGAAACGCAAATACCCAGAGTATCACTGGCAGACGCCCCACAGGGAATCATGACTCTTGGCTTGCCAGTGTCCCTGACTGGACACATGCTACCCTCCTAAAGTTTCCTGTTTGAACTTAGCTCTGAGAATCTCTGCAAGTTTCTTTCGGAAGCAGAGTGCCTTAACAACGCACGTGACCTCTCCTTGCTCTTGATTGGAGCTCAGGCACACGGTCTTTCCCGATTGGCTAATTCAAAGGGAGGGGTTGGCCCTTGCTCTTTCAAGGGGAGAAGCAAACCATGCGGCCAACATGGCGGCTGCCAAGTCACAGTCCAAAATGGAGGCTGTCTAAACTATTCTTTGACAGAGAAGATGATTTGTTTATTCTCACAACAAATAAGGAAAGAGCAAACCAAATCCCTAAAAGATAGACAGCCACAATTATATTTTCAGACAAACAGACAGAAATCTCACTAGCTGTTTCTGGAGGCTGAACCCTGAGAGGAAGAGCAAGAAGAGCCCCCAAGATTAATAAGAATTCTTGGCAGCTGCTGGGACGTTCTTGCAATCTCTCTCACGCCTTCAACCACACAACACACAACTAGGCTTCCCCAAAGCGGGACTTGCCTCTCCTTTCAACAAATTAAACAACAACAAAGAGACACAAAAACATCAACGCTCTTATACAGGCGCGCAGAAAACACACTAAGAATTTACACCAGAGAATGTCTAGCATTAAAATTACCAAAGCAGTGTCTTTTGTCCCCGGTTCGGGAACTGCCTCTCTCTAGAATTTCAGTACATTCCCAAAGGACTATTCAAAAATGGCTGTAGACATTTGTTAACTTCAAAATAGTTCTGAAACAGTCTCTGAAAATCTTTTTTTATTAATTTCCATCTTATTGGAAGAAAATTTTTTCTTAGAAGCTTCTAGTTTCCAAATCAAGATACGCTTCCCATATACTCATTCACTTTAATTTCAGAGCCGGCATTTTTTTTTTTTTTTTCTGCATGCAAAATATTAACATAGGTACCCCAAACAAACTGCATTTTTTTTCTTTCTTTTTTCTGGCCATTCCTCAGTTAATATTTTCTAGTTAAATTTTCTCATTTCTGTTAAGTACTTGCAAGTAAAGGCTTCTTATCAGGAGTGTTAAATGAGGGCTGGGGTCTTGGGAGCTTCTAGCCTTGGAGGCACAATTTCCCATGTTAAATTTTTTTATTTTTGGATATCTGTAGTCTGAGCAAACTTTAGATATGTTATGTAGTAGGTCAAATGTGGCCTCAGTTTCTCTCCCGGCTGTCTAAAACCACAAAAAAGTTTTGGGGCCCAGGCAGACCAAATCTTATGGTGGCCCCCTAGAAAAGCCATTTAGCAGTTGTGTCGGAACTTCCAGATGGGGCTCCTGCATTTCTGACACTTCCACAAAATTCTTAGTCATCTAAGAACACCTCAGAATCGGACTATTCTTTAAAAATAAAGAAAATGTTGCCCCTTTATCTTCGGAGCTGAATGAGTTCAGCTCATTTATACGGTGAAGGTTATTTTTGCTCAGACTCTCAGCAATTCCAATTGAAAAGCCAAAATCAAAACCAGCCACCCATTTTTTTTCTCCAGTCCCGCCTTAGCCTGGGTTCTGCCAACCCTTAACCTGGGGTTCTGTCAACCCTGGTTCCACCTCGAGGATTTTAAAACACAGCTCAAATAAAGTCAGACCCTCTACCAAAGCGAGGGAAGGTCCTGGATCCAAGAGACGACTCACCCACGTTCACCCAATGGGCGGAGAACCGGTGGGCTCAAGGGGCCCTTTGCTGGATCCTAGCTCCAAGTCCAAGTCCATAGGATGATCCTGGGTGAGTTTTCTTTGGAATCCTGCCACGACTACGCCAAGTAATGTTAACGAAAAAACCATTGAAACCTGTAAAGAATTTTAGTGAGTTTATTTGAGCCAAACTGTCGACATATGCCGGGAAGCAGAACCTCAACGAATTGAGATTATGCTCCGAAGAATGGTGGGTTACATCTGTATTTAAGCATTGCCATCAAAGGAGGGACATAGGTGGGCTACATGAAATTCATTGGATAAAGTCAAATGGTGGGAAACCCCTGGGATTGGACAAAAAGTAAAATGATGGACACATACTTAGGTGGGTACAGGAACAATTAACAGGATAATGAAGGAATTTGAGGCATCTGTCCTGGCGCCTACCACATTTGGTTGTGCCCCAGGGGCTCCAGCAAAAGAAGGAAGTTACAAGTTACCCAGACATCTCACAGATATGTTATCTTAGAGGCAAAAAGGCAAATGGGCTCAGTAAAGAAGATCCAAGTTGATCTTTGTCAGGGAAGATAGCAGCCTAGGAATGACTGCCCACTATAACCTGTTTGTAGTTAAATATTTAATTTTCAAACCATCCTTTGTGGTTATTCCAGGTCTCTGAGTTTGCAAGACTGCCACGCAGGCCTCCCCTGAGCTTGTCAGGTTAGCATGTGGCTCCTTTCGTCCACAGGTCCCAGGTTCGATTCCGGTCAAAGGCATGTACCTTGGTTGCGGGCACATCCCCAGTAGGGGTGTGCAGGAGGCAGCTGATCGATGTTTCTCTCTCATCGATGTTTCTAACTCTCTATCCCTCTCTCTTCCTCTCTGTAAAAACTCAATAAAAAAAAATAAAAAAAATAAATGATAACTATGGGAGGTCATCATTTCACAACGTATACATATGTCAAAACATCGCATCAGATAATTTAAATATATACAGTTTTGATTTGTCGAAAAGAGTAGACCTTAGGGGACTCTGTCTACCTCAGAATTAATTTGATTCTTATCTGCCCACGCTTAGCACCCAGGCATGGGTGTGACCTCAGCTGCCCGCAGAGGAAAGAGGTTGACCGTAGCAGAACTGGCGATCCCCATAAAATGGTTTGTCTCCCATATTGAATGTCCCCCACAAAACCATCTGAATGCGTTCTGTCAGGCAGTTACAGAGCACAGACAGCTGGCCGTTACTCAGCGTGGTGTATCAAACAGATATTTTTGAAAATATATAAGCTCTGAGGATTTTTATTCTTCAGACAACTTTGGCTTTGAAAACTCTGTATATCTTGAAAGCGGTTTCATAATGTCAGTAGTTTCCCGTGATTGATAGTCACAGCACACAGAGCTCACAGAGACATTAAAAATGTGGCATAGGGAAAGGGGAAAAAAAAGCACTTTACAATATTGGATTCTGTAGCAGTAAGTAATCTGCTCTTGGCTTTCCTTCCCTTTACTGAGCCTCCCCCAGCCCCCCTTTCTCTGCTGAAAGGTCTGTGTTTTATTACATTCCAGTTTTGGACACACTAATAAAAAATATTTTTTTTTCTACACTTGCCAGAATCCTATTTCTCAACATAGACAGGATTATTGGATAAGTGCTGTAATTCTGTTTCTCTTTGGAATGCTGAAACCTCAAATTAAAAAAAGAAAAGAAAAGAAAAAAGCAACACACACACAATTGCCGATAAGTAGGGATACCAGATAGAACACGGACACTGGCAGGCCTCTCCTGGGGGCAGTGGGGGTGCTTGAGCATCGTAGTCTCACTCCCAAAGGGGGAGGTACTTCCGTTGCTGAGCATGGTCACTGAATATAAAAAATCACAGTGGAAATTGGAAAACACTTAAAACTCAGCAACAATGAAAAACACTACCCAACAGGCCTGGGGAGTGAAACGGAAAAGCAGTGAGATGGTACGAGGGTCATTTTGGGAAACCCAGAGAGATTATTCTTTCTGGGTGTGTAAATAAGTTACTCTTTTCCCTCATTAGAGTATCCTGTGAGTCAGCTAAGGCAGGGTAGCTGCTGCAAGCAATGACCTGGGAATGGAACGGTTCATCCTGGAAGTTTATGTCTTGCTCAATACCTGTCTGGGATGGGTGTTCATGTGGCCAGGGTGGCTCTCTTGAACTGATTCACTCAGGAACCCAGGCTCCTTCCATCTTGTGGCTCCAGAGCAGGGATTAGCAATTTTTTGTTGTTGTTTGGGTAAAGAACCAGATAGTAAATATTCTAGGCATTGCAGGCTCTATAGTCTCTGTTTCAATTGCTCAACACTACTATTGTACCATGCGAGCAGCCATAGAGAATAAATCCATGAATGGGGGTGGCTGTGTCCCAATAAAACATTGTTTACAAAGAGAAGTGGCAGGTGGATCTGGCCCCAAAGCCTGGTCATTCTTTCCCGCTCCAGCAGAGAAAGGACAGGGACACGGAGAAACAAGTGTGGAAAGGCCTGGAGGTAACACATCATTTCCCCTCAAGTCCCATGGGCTAGAAATCAGGGTTATGGTAACACGGTGCCAAGGAGTTTGGGAAACATGGGCCAGCTGTGTTCCAGGAAGAAGAGGAAACGCATCGGTGAACAGGTGGCGATCTTTTCCGCATCCAGTAAACTAGAAAGTCTCACAGTGGAATTCAAGGTCCATCCTCAACTATCCTATCACATTCTCAAACATAGGGCTCAAAAAGCACGGGTTTGTCATCAGACATACGTGGGTTTGAATCCTATGGGCTTTCTTGCTATGTACCCTTGGGGTGTTTCGTTAGCCAATCTGTGTCTCAGTCCTCACCCAGAAAATGGTCCTTCTGAATGTCAAAAAATGGTGACTATCACTTCATAAATGTTCAATAAATAGTCACTATTATCCTTATTGTTTCAACAATGCTTACCCTACTTCCTGGTAGAGTATAATTTAGCGCTTTGCTGCTGGGCTGAAATCAGGATCCACTGCTTGCGAGCCGTGTAATCTTGGAGAAATTATTTAACCTCTCTGTGCCTCAATTTCTTCGCTTACAAAATTATGACAATAAGAGTATCTACCTAGGGTTGCTCTGATGACGAAATGATCGAACATGTATGAAATCATAGGTGCCTAGACTTACTGCTCAATACAGGGTATCTCTCATTCATATTTTGATATACTGATCCCTAGGTATCCAAAGGGGATGCTAATAATACAAATCATTACCTAACAATACCGATTCCTTAATTCACTTGGCATACATTGAACACCTAAGGGCCGAATTCTGTGCCAGGCTCTGAGGATATAGGTGGTGAGTAAGCCTGACACGATTCCTGCCTTCGTTGAGCTTACAGTGAGTTCGCTAATAGATATCTCGCTATGGAGCCGTCCCTGCAGTGAGCCCTGTCACCCATTATCTACTTTTACCCTTTGCAATAACTCTATGGAATTAGATAGTATTATCTTTATTTTACAGATGAGGTAAGAGGCTCGGAGAACAAGTAATTCGAGCAAGGTCACAAAGCTGGTGAATGAAAAGATGGTATTTGAAATGATATTCCTCCCACTCAAAAGCCAGTGGTTGTAACAGTCATGCTGGGCCGTCAGATCTGGCCACGTACAACGATTTGCCTGGCAAAGTGTATGCTGTTTAATGAGAATGCGGGTTGGAGGGGGGCGGTGGGGGGACGGGCACGGAAGGGGGCGTGATGGTGAGGGTAGCCTCTTGGCTTCTTTGGGAATTCAGTTTCATCTCTGGACCATTTAGGACAGCAAATGCCTTCTCTCCTCAGATGACTTCAAACATCCCTCAGGATGAGAAACATGTAATCTTATCAAGCGGGCTTGGCTGCTGTCTGTAGGAGAGCTGGACTTTTCAATTTCACCACTGGCTTAAGAAATGTGTGTGTGTGTGTGTGTGTGTGTGTGTGTGTGTGTGTGTGTGTGTGGAATAACACAAAGACATCTACTGTCTCTACCCTTCTTTAAAATGATGAATGCTGTTTTAAGGCAAATCCATCATTGGTCACTTGAGGGAGGAAATGTCAAGAAAAGTTATGGTTTGTTAGCTTTTACTTCTTGACATTATACAAGAAAGTAATTGAAGAACAACCAGTGCCATGTTGTTTTACCTCATCTATTGATACAGCGATCTGACAAGATGAATATATATGTGATTGAGGATTTGGGGAAAAAGGGACACAGGCCCTGCGATTCCTTCCATTGTCTTATCAGTGCTGATCAAATGTGTTTTCCCGCAAGAAAACTCATGGCGGAGGAATTGGCGTTCTTTCGTGTAGATACCTGGTTACCCAACGATTGAACTCATTTTACCCTTATCCCCATTAACCTTTATCTCAAGTTCTTAGAGCTTTAACAGGGATGTATAATAAACACACACACAAATCCAACTCAATACAACACATTTAGCACTCACTGCGCCTGAGATACTGATGCCAAACACAGATGCCCTTACTTCACAATCGGTGAGCATTCAAACGCAGCCCGGGGCTAACTGTTACCATTATACCATCTATGGAAAGAAAAAGTCTGCTAAGCAAATCAGCAAGGTAAATCTTACTCTATAGGATATCAAGCTCCTGAAAACCCATAGGTAAACCAGAACTTAAATGCACAAGGAGAGCTTGCTGTTCAGAGAATTTTGTAATAACGTTTCCGGATCATATATAATCACTGCCAAATAAGGATCTTCAAGTTAGATGTTAAAAAGGTAAATGACCACTTATTTATTGAGGGACAAGAGGCCCGGTGCATGAATGCGTGCACGGGTGTGGTCCGGCCGGCCCGCCCCCTGGTCGAACTCCTGGTCGAACTCCTGAAGGGACAATTTGCATATTAGCCTTTTATTATATAGGATATTATGGGACAACTACCTCAAGGCTTGTTTCTATGACACCCACGATCTCTGGGGTTGGGTAGTCTGGTTGTCAAGCAACTTAATCAGAGGAGATGTATTACATTATTATTATTTTTTCCTCCTGAAAGGTGTCAAACAAAGGCCCATGGTAAAGATCTCTTCTGTTCCTCGCAGGGATTGCTGGGGAAAAGGAGAGATACTAAAGCTATCTTTAATAGCAAGAGGCTGGGGGAGCTTCCCGTGTGTCTTCATCTTTTGATTTTGCTGAAATTGCCTGAGAAAGCCAGCTGGGATCTGAAGGGAGTTATCCAGGGGTATGGCATTAAGAATCATGAGACAGTATCTTCTGTGGAAAGAATATAGTCCGATGATGTTACTTAGCATTCGGTGACTCGGTTTTTTTATAGTCCCTTCACGGAGACCGGTCTCCTTGCAGCTGTTCCTGTCTGTATATAAATGGGCTGATGGATCTGACTCCAGAGAGCTTGAATTAGGACCATCGTTTATCTGTCAGGACTGTGGAGGGAGGAATTTGGCTTTGCCCAAAATGCGGTCTGGCTCTGCCCTCCGCTTCTGGGAGGTAACATTTGTCATACACGATAGGAGTGTTTTCATTTAGGGGGAACCTGGCCACGCCAGGAAGACCAACCGTGTGATTTATGGTGGGGGTTTGAGTCACATGCTCTCCTTTGACTAGGAGACTGAGTTGAACAACGTGGGCAATTATGCGTATGTAAAAACTTGGAGATACAAGCGTGGGTGAGCTCCCCTGGTTGGCGGTACTTTGTGCCTCTTGTCCCATGTGAATACTGGGAGGGTTATGCACCCGGATCCCACGGGAGACTTGTAACCCTCTCCGACTCTGCCCTCATCATCTCCTTGGGCTGATTTTTATCCTTTCCTTGTCACAAATCATAACCGTGAGTAGAATCGCGTTCGGTGTGCTCTGTCAGTTCTTCTAGGGTGGTTTTGGGAACCCTCCCAAGCTTGTACTTGGTGTCATAAGTGAAGGGAGTCTTGGGGACTGTTCCCTCTTTTTTTAAAAAAATATTTTTTTTATTGATTTTAGAGAGAAAGGGAGGGAGGGAGAGAGAGATAGAAACATCAATGATGAGAGAGAATCATTGACTGGCTGCCTCCTGCACACCCCATACCAGGAATCAAGCCTGAAACCCGGACAGGAATCGAACTGTGACCTCCTGGCTCATAGGTCAACGATAAACTACTGAGCAACACCAGCCAGGCTGTTCCCTGTTTTATTGCCATTTGGCTAACTATGGTTAAGGGCCAACCAAGGTGTCTATTGACATGCAAATGTGTCAAGTTCCACTTAGCAATGATGTCAGGCCTCAAAACTCCTCCCCAAGCAAGGAAATTCACTTGGAGGGACTTGTAAAAGAGTCTAAATTGGGTGAGTTGAGGAAAACAGTATACATGGGCCTCTTTTTAGGCCACCATTGGAAACTGGAACAATCTGAATGATTCTGAGTGATTTCAGAAGTTGCAAATGTAAATAGCCTTCAGGGCCCAGGCAGGTAATCTAACTAGGTGAAGCCCTAGGTGAGATCTACGGTGAACTGAGGAACATATACCTAACCTAAGGGCATTCTGACTTAACAAGTTTAAAAGACTAGAAGGACGACCAAGAAAGTCGGCAGCAGGAGCTTGCCTGGGGCCACCAGTTTGCCTCCTCTCTGTAACCTGGGCCAGAGGCTCCAGTTGCAAATCAGTCATTTGTTGGAAATGAACAAGACTATTCAAATGTTCTACTTCCAGCTCTTTTAAAGTCAGCTTTTTTTTTGCTGGACTTGATCCATTCAAACAAGTTGGTGTCAAGTATTTCAAACTTATTGGCATAAAGCTGTTTATAAGATCCTCTTATGAAATTTTGGTCCATTTACATTTAATCTAATTACTGATATATCTGAGTTTAAATCTATAATCTTACTATATGTCTTCTATTTGTTCGACATGTTCTGTGTTTATTTTTATCTTCTTTCTTATTTTATATTGATAATAGTTTTTAAAAATATATGTTTTTATTGATTTTTTTTTTTTTTTTACAGAGAGGGGAAGGGAGAGGGATATAGAGATAGAAACATCAATGGGAGAGGAACATCATTGATCGGCTGGCTGCCTCCTGCACACCCTCTACTGGGGATGGAGCCTGCAATCTGTGGCATGTGCCCTGAACTGAAATGAAACTGGTGACCTTTTGATACAGGGGAGGATGCCCAACCAACCGAGCCGCACTGGCCAAGACTGTTAATATTTTTTATCACGTTCTCTTTTATTACTGTACTAGAGGCCCAGTGCATGAAATTCGTGCACTGGTAGGGTCCCTAGTGGCTGCCAGCTGCCAGCTGGGTACTTCCTCCCTTCCCCTGGCCGGCCCTGCCCCCTGGTCGAACTCCCGGACGACCTCCCTGTCGAGGGGACAATTTGCATACTATGCTTTTATTATATAGGACTAGTGGCCCGGTGCACAGATTCATGCATGGGTGGGGTCCCTAGGCCCGATCAGGGCTGGGCCAGAGAGGAGGCAACAGTCGCCAGGCCGGGTGTGGAAGGAACGGATGCCGGATGCTGGATGCCGGATGCCGGATGCCAGATGCCGATGCTGCCATCGTTGGTGCTCCACCACCACGTGGTCCCCTGCCTCCCCTCCTCTTCCTTCCCTTGCTGCCATGCCACCACCGCGGTGGGCAGGCGACGGGCTGATTGGGGCCTGCTGGCCGGGGGGAGGAAGGGGGCATGGAAGCTTGGCCACTGGGCCCCCGAAGAGGGAGCTGGCACTCGGCCCCCCTGGGAAAGCAGCCACCCACCCCCGGTTCCCTGACCCAGCCCAGGTCCTGGCCCCAATCAGGCGATTGGGGCCTGCCAGCCAGGGGGAGGGACTGTGGGAGGTTGGCTGGCCAGGGGAGGTTGGCTGTGGGAGTGAACTGACCACTAGGGGGCAGTTCCTGCATGGAGTGTCTGTCCCCTGGTGGTCAATGTACGTCATAGCGACTGGTCATTCTGGTCCTTCCGGTCATTCCGGTCGCTTAGGCTTTTATATATATATATATAGATATCCAGTGTCTAGCACAAGGTCTGGTAATTGAAGTCACTTGGTAAGTATACATTGAGTAGATGAGAGCTATTTCTCAAAGCCCCACTGACAAAGGTTGGACTTCCAGAGGCTTGGAAGCAAAGACAATTTTCCTCTTTGGTGTTTCACTGAGCTGCAGTTCTGGGTGAGTCTAGGAAGGTGTGTGTGTGTGTGTGTGTGTGTGTGTGTGTGTGTGTGTGTGTGTGTGTGTTGGGGGTGGGGGAGGGCAGGTAGAGAAAATTTCAAGGAGGCAGGAGACCTAAGTTCTAGTCCTGGCTTTGTCATAGGTTTGTGGCTTTGGACAAGTCATTTATCTTCTTTTGGCTTCTTCACTTACCAAATAAAGGGACTGGATTAGGACATGGCTAGCGTTTTCTGTAGTTCCAGGGAAGACGTTATGAAGCAGCAACAGGGGGAGGAGTGAGGGGCAGATGTGCTTGTATGGTGGGATGAGTTTTGGAAATTGATTCCTAGGAGTTTGGACTTTCTGAAGAGATGCTAATGACTGGAACAGACATATAAACCCAGCTGTAATGGAAGGAGGGCCTGCCAGTTCATGATCTCTGAAAAAGGAATTGAAAAGGTTCCTTTCAACAGCAGGCATACATATTTCTAATTCTTTTTTTTTTCCAAAAAGGTGGATGCTTTGCAATATGTTAAGGAGCTTACTTTTCACGACACACATGGCAGACATTTGTAACTGGAGAAACGATCCTCTCAGTAAATATTGCCCAGTAAATTAATCAAGCTTCGAGGGAAAACTGATAAATATCAGGTGCTTATTGGATGCTCCAAAGATGGAGAACAGATGGTCCCTTCCCTCAGGGACTTTTAATCTGGCGGGGTGGGATGGAGGAGAGTTTAGGTCTAACCAGCAAACAGAAAGACCTCTAAGTACTTAAAAGGAGGGAATTTAAGGCAGAAAGTAGGTACCCAGGTGATGGAATTGTTGAGAAGCTGACAGGGGAGATGTGGTGACTCTGGAGATGACACGGACTCTCTACTAGGATGATTTTTATTTATTTATTTAAAAATATGTTTTTATTGATTTCAGAGAGGAAGGGAGAGAGAAACATCGATGATGAGAGAGAATCATTGATGGGGGAGATCGAGCCTGCAACCCAGGCATGTGCCCTGACCGGGAATTCAACTGTGACCTGGTTCATGATAGGCCGACACTCAACCACTGAGCCATGCTGGCCAGGCTACTAGGATGGTTTTTAGAGGCATGGAAACAGAAATGGCCCAAGTCAGTGAGAATTTCCATGGAAGGTGGTGGAAGTAGGATTGAAAGGCTCAGAGTGAGGCTAGAAAATTCACCAGATGATTGTGCGCCGTGAAAGGCTTGGAGGATATACCATTTAGTAAGGAAGTAAATTTAGTACACACCTAGCTATCCCTTAGAAGGCTGGTGGTGGCTCCTGGGAAGGCCAGGGCTGACTGTAGGAGACACCATCAGAGAACTGGGCAGTGGGATAGCCGGCACGCTGGGAAAAGAGAGGCTGGACGGGAACATGACACGTTAGGTCGACACAATTACTGTAATGCATTGAAAGGGCAGAGGAGCAACCGGGAAGGTCCTTTTGATGAAGATGCTTGATGGAAAATGGCATCACCAGGGCCAAAAGAGATGAGCAACTAGTAAGGATACCTTTGAACCTGTACAACCCAAAGAGATCAAGGATGGATGAGCAGGGGGCCAACAGCAATCACTCCCGATAAGAAGGCGCACCCCTTTGCCTTTTTTTGCCAGACCTATGCCAGTTTTGGAACCTGAAACCCAGGGAGAGGTCAGGTCTTGCAACATCATGGCGAGTACAGGCAGTAACGGATCCTCTAGGCTCCCCCCAAAGGGACTTACAGCCATTTCCCTGGGTCATTGTCAAAGAATGTTGGACACAGGATCCCAATTGATATTGATTCTTAGAGGCCAAAGTATCTTTATGACTTGACCCCTTGACCCCTTTTAGAGTGGGGACATTCGGGACTAGGTTTCAGGTCCTAGCCATAGTCCAGCTCACTATCCACGAGGTCTGGGGACTCATCCAGTCATTGTGCCCCAATTTCAAAGGTAAAATCGGGCTAGACACACTTCATCGTTGATTTAGCTCATACATTCAGTGGTGGGTCTATAGCCGCGGTTTGCCTCTCTGTTGACTAATGAGTTTGCCGACCACTGGGATAGGGGCTTAATCACAAGGAACAACAACAGCCTGTAATTATTGGAATCGAGAGTCTAGGTCAGTGGTCGGCAAACTCATTAGTCAACAGAGCGGCAAACCGTGCCTTGCGAGCCGCAGTTTGCCGACCACTGGTCTATAGGGTAGGAATGGCCATAGTGGGGGAGGCGTATCAGATTCTCCACTCAGCAATTTTACACGAGGAGACAGCAACTGGGCTGGTTAGCTGTGGAGGGCAGGGGATGAAAGGTGTTGGGAACAGTTTGGGAGAGGATGCTACAAGCTCTTTGCAAGAGGACACAGCCTAAGAAGAGATTAGGACGCAGAATGGAAAGAAGCTGAGGCCAAGAGAGAGAGAGGAGCCTGGGTCCCTCCAGGCCTCTCATGTTCAGGTCCCGTAGGTCCTGGCTGTACTTTGGTTCTTACCTTTGGGTTCCAGGAGGTACTTCTGAGATTTTTCCTCAGTTGAGCTTGATTACGTGGATTTCTCTACCTTGCAACCCAAGGAACCTGCCTAGAATTGGAGCTGGAGGGGCATCCCTTTCCGTGTGGTTTATCATGTCACTATCTTCCTTGTATCCTATCTAATAAAAGGGTAATATGCAAATTAACCGTCACTCCATCACAAAGATGGCGGCACCCATAGTCACAAGATGGCGACGCCCAGTCCCCTCAGCCTCGCTGGAGTTCCCCAGTCCTGGGGGGCTGCTGCTGAGAGCGGGCAGCGTGAGCGGCCTGGCGGAATGCTTGCTTCATTGCCATAGTGACGGAGGGCCTCTGGGCAGCAGGCGTGGAGCGGCCAGGGTGGGACACTTACTTTGTTGCCACGGCGACACCCCAGCCGAGGAGGGCCTCTGGAGGACAGGGGGGCCAGCCCACAGCCTCCACGGCCCAGTGCAGGCCCAGAGAGGAGATGGCGGGCCCGCCTCCCACAGAAGCAACGCGGCTCCTGGCACCGCACTGCGGTTCCCGCCAGCTCCCACAGTAGCAGCCGGCGGCCTACTGCGTGGGATATTGCGCGATGGGCTACTAGTTATTGGATAATGCGTGATGCATTGTTACCTCTCCATTTAGACTGAGCTTTTCGAGTTCAGTGTTCTGTATATGTTAGGGAAGCCTAATGATAACAGTAAGAGTAATAATAATAGTACTAATAGTTCCCATGAACTCAGCTTTTACTGTGTGCCAGGCACTGGAGTAGGTGCTGTACATGTTACCTTTAGTATTGGACGCTCAGGCATGTGCTGTTATCATTTTCATTATTAATTACCTTAACCGACTTACCCCGAGGATAAAACCAGAGGAAATGAGCTGACAATATAGCTGGAGAGAGAAAAGAGAGAATTCCTTTCTCTTAGTGTAGGATCTTTAACATGAAGATTTCCTTTTTTTTTTTTAAATAAAAGGGATACGTGTTCATTAGAGAAAATTTGGAAAATACAGAAAAGCACAAAGAAAAAGAAGAAAGCACCTTTGTTTTACTGTTTGTGAAAACCATTGCTAGTACTTTGGTGCATATCACGTACACACATTCTATTTTGTAATTTTTTTCCTCTTACACAATCTGACTGTACGAAACACGTTCTGTGCTATTAAATGTGCTTCCAGGCATGATTTTCTAAGAATTGTGCAGTAACCCTTAGATGGTAAGTACTGGGGAAGCCCTGGAGCGAAGGGCCCGGTGTGTGTGTGTGTGTGTGTGTGTGTGTGTGTGTGGTGGGGGGATTGGAACTTTCCTGCCTCTCCCGATGGTACATTTCCTCCTGGAACTGGGGGAAGGGCTGTACAACCTCTGGAGGGCGCTATGTTCCCAAAATTCTTCTGAACACAAGACATGCTTGCATCTCCTTTATATCCTCCTTCCTTCACCTTACCTTGCTTTTGAAAATTTTTGCTCTTGGACACCTTGGGGCTCCTGAGAACTGGTGGCTTGAGATTGGTCTGCACAGGATCGGGGCTCTGGGGCCAGCCGCGAAGGCCTGCGTCTCCTGGACCTGGGACAGGCCTCTCTCTTTGCCACTCGTTCATTTTCCTGCACAATGCCAGTTAGCCACCAGCAGATGGCGCTGTGAGCAAGAGCGTCTGCCTAGGTGTGATTTACACAAGCCCTTGAAGGCTTTAAATATTTATCCACAAAATTCAATAAAGCTGTTCATCAAATCTAATGCTTAGGATTTGGGCAGCCCATGAAAATCTTATAATATTTTGCCTGAGGTTCCAGAATCCTCTTCTGCGTGGCGTGTTTGTATACGCAGACTCCTGATACTTGTTTATCGTCAGCAGGAAGGAATTCATGTTACATGGTGGAGATCAGGCCTGGGAAACCTCCCTAAATTTTTTTTTCTCTAGGTGTTGCAGGGATCGGGAGCTCCTTACCCGACTGAGAAGTCAGTGAGGTGAAGCACAAGTTAGATCCATCTCTGTACCCCCAGAAAGTGCCTGGCAGAGAGGAGGGCTCCAGAAATTTGTTAATTAATTAACAAATTAATCCAGGAAGAGGCAGTTGGATAAAGTCACTTTTAAAAAAAATATGTGTGTGCACCCATGGGTGCATATATGCACATGTACATATGTGTACAGGGGAGATGTTAACAGTTAATTATAATCATCTATTTACTTGATGTGTGTGTACTGCCCCGCTATGGAGAGTTTGGAAATGCATCCGGTGGTTACAACGATTGGATGGGTGAGAGGGGGACCCCACTGACATGTAGGGGGCAGGATCCAAGGATGCCGAACCCGCAGGAAGCAATTCAGCACAAAGAATTGTCTTATCCAAAATGCCATTTGCTCCCCCTTTACGTTGTCCCATATGGCATCTTTCTAGCTGGTGATGTTTCACAAGCTTTGTAACTTCTCTGGGCATCAGTTCTCATCGGCAAAACGGAGGCATACACATT
Organism: Cnephaeus nilssonii; assembly: GCF_951640355.1. Lineage (NCBI taxonomy): Eukaryota > Metazoa > Chordata > Mammalia > Chiroptera > Vespertilionidae > Cnephaeus > Cnephaeus nilssonii. Next base: position 4,350,304 of record NC_137091.1, read on the forward strand.
GAGCTGGGATGCCTCATAGAATTGCGGGCTTCAAGTAAGGAACATACGTGACTTTTACAAATGATACAGCACTAGACAACATAGCAACCTTCTCAGTCCACTGGGAAGTTTCACCCCTAAGCTGGGCCACGGTGACCACAGAGCTGCCACCAGCTGGGGCCTGAGTCACACGGGTAGGACTCACACCTGTTCCTACTTGAGTCTTCACTAGCTCCATGCTCCTCTCAGCTGTTCAAGCCCTCAATCGGCGGCGTCTTTGATTCTGTCTTTTCTATTACCCCCTCCACATCCAGTCTCTCAGCATCCATATCTATTCTGCCTTAACCACTTAGCTCAAATCTGTCTCTTCGTCTTTCCTACTTTGGTCCCAGCCAGCTCTGACCTCTGATGCCCAGTGAACCACCGAGGACAACAGACCACAGGGCTTCCACTTGTGCCTGCCTCTGAAGTCCTCCAGTCCCCTCAGCCCCCCAGCTGCCCAGGGCAGGCCCGAGGCTCAGGTAACCAGGGCTGGCCGAGGCTTGCACTGCTGGCAGTGGCAGCAGCAGTGGTGTGATGCGGGTGTCGCCTTCCCCTGATCGCCGGGTCGCCTCCTGCCCCTGAGGGCTCCCGGACTGTGAGTGGGGGCAGGCCGGGCTGAGGGATCCCCACTCCAGTGCATGAATTTTCATGTTCCGGGCCTCTAGTGTATATATATTTTTATTGATTTCAGAGAGAAAGGGAGAGGGAGAGAGAGGTTGAAACATCAATGATGAGAATCATTGATCAGCTGCCTCTTGCACATCCCCTACTGGGGATCGAGCCCGCAACCTGGGCATGTGCCCTTGACCAGAATTGAACCCAGGATCCTTTAGTCTGCAGGCTGACACTCTATCCACTGAGCCAAACTAGCTAGGGCTCTTCTAACCCCCTTTTAAACCCTATCGCATAACAGGGTCTCCATGCTCACCACGGTGCACTGGAGTTCTTTCCAATTTCCAAACTACCAAACTATTTCTCGCCTCAGCGATTTTGCCTAGTCTGTTCCCTCTGTCCAGAACACACTTTTCCAGGTCTTTTATATCTCAGAGAGTCTCCTGCTGGATTCTCATGTTGACCAGGCCCACTAGGCATTTTCTACCCTATGAGCCTGTTTGGTTTGAATTGAACCCAGGACCCTTCAGTCCCCAGACGGATGCTCTTTCCACTGAGCCAAACCAGCCAGGGCTTTGTGGACATATTTTAAAACCACCATACCCAGGTCATCAGATCCTAAGCCTAGTGCTCTTTCATGAACTATAATACCTCTCCACCAGGCTTCATCTACCCCTTTAAAGTATGTCATTGGTGACAAGGTAGCAAGAGGCAAAAACAGGATGGTTAAACCCAACTAGCCCCACCTTCTGAACTGAAAGAGCCGGCATAGCGGTATGGGATCCATAGCATCCTCTTTGTCAATGAACGAGAGCCTGGGGAACACAAACACAGGCTTCATTTTGCCCCCTTCCTCTTCTGACTGACTGCTCTTCTGTCAGCAATGGTATTTGTTGGTGCGTGGTACAGATACCAGCTTGGCCCTAAAGCTACAAAAAACAAAACAAAACAAAAAAAAAACAAAACAAAACAACAACAACAAAAAAAACAGAGAGAGAGAGAGAGAGAGAGAGAGAGAGAGAGAGAGAATTAAATAAAAAAATAAAAAAATGAGGCCCTAGTGATAACAACACAGACAATCAAAGCCCAGGAAACTTGTCTCCGAGAATCCTTGTTAACTGAAGTAATTAAATCAGCAGGAAGCCATCTGAACAATGATCACACTACAAGGAAAAACTCATTGTAGGGCCTTAGAATAAACATCCTAATAAAGAGCTATTAGTTTATGTTTGTAAACACCATCGGCCTATCAGGAAATTTGCTAATAGATTTTTAATTAAGGGGAACTGCGCATTTGTAGGAGAGCTGTACTGCCCTGACTTCAAGGTCCTTTCCCTGGATTGGCTGGGGAGCCTTGGACACACTTTGAGAAATTGGCTTGATCTCTCTTGGCCAAAGTTGCATATATCCTATCTAATAAAAGAGTAATATGCAAATTAACCGTCACCCCATAACAAAGATGGCGGCACCTATAGAGGCGGGGAGCTGGGGTGGAACGCTGGCGGTGTCACCCCGGCGACTGTGAGCCCAGCGTCCCACACCCGGTCACATGGAGGGAGGGGCCTCTGGCCAGAGGCCGGGATGTGGGATGCTGGTGTTGTTGCAGGCCGGGCTGAGGGGACCCCCCTCCTCCTTCATGAATTTCGTGTACCAGGCCTCTAATATACATATATATATATGTGTGTGTGTGTGTGTGTGTTTGTGTGTGTGTGTGTGTGTGTGTGTGTGTTTTGTTCATAGACTAGGGCAGGCGTCCTCAAACTACGGCCCGCAGGCCACATGTGGCCCGCTGAGGACATTTATCTGGCCCGCCAGGTGTTTTTGCCGTTTTGTTTTTTTACTTCAAAATAAGATATGTGCAGTGTGCATAGGAATTTGTTCATAGTTTGTTTTTTTTTAAACTATAGTCTGGCCCTCCAATGGTCTGAGGGACAGTGAACTGGCCCCCTTTTTAAAAAGTTTGAGGACCCCTGGACTAGGGTATTCATCATGAATCACGAGCTGGTTCAGTGAAGTCTCTACATCCCCATAGGGGGAGAAACCCAAGGACTTGCTCCCATGAGAGAAATGAGAAGGCATTCTCTCCTCACAAGGCATTCATCCTCTTTGTTACATTAATGGGAGGCGCCCATGTCCACTTTTCCCTTAGTATCTACGTGATCAAAGGTTTTGGTGTCAGATATTTTAACCCAGTCTCTCACCCTTTCCTCCAGGTCAAGGTCTAGTTTTGGGGTTTTGCTTGGGTTTTCATGAACTGGCTCTGTCATATGGGCACCCCCATCTAGGTCCCTCTTCTTTGGAATATCAGTGCCAGTGCCATATGATCATGCTCCTACTTGACACACTGAGGACTCTGTAATATGCTAACATTTCTGTCTCGTGTTAGTATTACATTACGCTAATATGACACTAATTCAAGGTGACAGGAAAAATGACTAATACAATAAGGCCTCCGTCTAGTTCTCTGGGGCTGCCACACCTGTCGGATTTAATTCACCGGAAGCCTCCCATGGCTGGGCAGGGTTAAGGTGCGGTTGGGCCATTGCAAATGGAAGTTCCTGAAAAAGAAAAACAACAACTGCATATTTCCTGCCTGCCTTTCCCACCCCCCTCTCCATCTCCACATCCTAAATCCTGGGGGTAGAACAAGGGAAAATGGTCGAATAAGAGGAGTGGTTGGTTGAATACATTAAGTCTTGGATTAAGAACAGGTCTGGATTCAGGCCTAAGCTTTGCCAATCATTGATCTTGGGCAAGTTACTTAACTGTATTGAGTTTCAGATTCCTATAAAAAAATAATACAATAAACCCATGGGGGCAATTTTGAGGACTAATAAAGTAATTACATATACTTTTTATTGAAAAGAATGTGTTTTTTTCTCCACTGATTGAAACCTGTCACATAATACATTTTCATAGGTATTTAGATCCATTTCTAGACTTACTACTCTTTTCTGTCTGTTTTATGCACCTGGACAAAATTATTTTAATTAATGCAGCTTTATGGTTCCCTAGAATGAGCTTTACTCATTCAAGAAATAGTCTATTGACATATTATTGAGATTACATAAAATCTACAGGTTGATTTAGGGTGCAGTGACGTCTTTACGATGCCCAACCCTCCCTTCAAAAGCAGGGGCTGTCTTTCCATTCCTTTGTGTTCTTTCATGTCCCCCACCGCGCCTTAACGTTTTCTTTTTATAGAATCACAGCTTTCAAAGTTTATTCCAAGATACGTTATCTTTTTAAATTCCTTTTTATAGGTGAGATTTTTTCTTCCATTATGTATTCTAATGGTGCAATTTGTATATTATCTGTATCTAAAATGTAAGTACTTTATGGCATTCCCTTTTTCTAATAGCATTTCAGTTGATCCTCTTGGGTTTCCTAGGTATATACAATCACCCAATGTGCAGATAATCATTATCTCGCCTTCCCCTTTCCAATTTTGTGACTTGCTAAAGCATCCAGAACGGTGGTAAATAGTGGTGGTGGTGGTAGGTATCTTACTTTATTCCAGACTTTGAGGATAATGATTTGGACATTTACTACAATCCATGATGATTTATTCTTTTTTTAAAAAATGTTTTATTGATTTCAGAGAGGAAGGGAGAGAGATAGAAACATCAATGATAAGAGAATCATTGATTGGCTGCCTCCTGCACAGCCTATTGGGGAGGATTGAACCCGAAACCCGGGCATGTGCCCTTGGCCGGAATCGAACCCGGGACCCTATAGTCCGAAAGCCGACGCTGTATCCACTGAGCCAAACTGGCCAGGGCGATTTATTCTTTATATCTATGTTTAAAAATCCTATTAAAGATGCATCTATTATCTTATAGTTTTAATAGAGTTTATTTTTTTTTCCAACCAAGACTGAATGATGTTTTTATCCAATGCCTTTCCCAGTGTCTTTGAAGATGTTTAGTGTTTTGTTTTTCTCTGTGGCTGTGTGACTCTAGTGAGTCCCCAGCACTGAGCGATCTTTGCATTTTAAGCCCTGGTAGATTATTCATTTGGTGTGTTGCCAGGCTGTAAGTGCTGATATTTTATTCAAGATTTTTGCATTACTATTCATAAGTAAGATTTACTCTCTCTGCTTTATTATGCCATCTTCGTCAGATTTTGGTATCAAAGTTTTGCTGGCTTTGCAGAAAGAAGTTGGAAAGAACCTTTTGTGATTATTTGACATATCACTAGAGATATCTTTTCTGTGAAGGTTTGGTGATTTGCCTTCGTGAGGCCATTTGGGTGTTCTACATGTTGGGTGGCTAGCTCTTTGATTCCTTTCTGAACTCCTAAAATTACTGTGTTGTTGTTTTTTTAAATGTAGCAGCATGTGGTTCCACTGTGATGTAAAAGCATTATGATAAACTAGAGGCCTGGTGCATGAAACTCGTGCACAGGGGTGTGTGTCCCTCAGCCCAGCCTGCACACTCTCCAATCTGGGACATGCCTCTCACAATCCAGGACTGCTGGCTTCCAACTGCTCGCCTGCCTGCCTGCCTCATTGCCCCTAACCACTTCTGCCTGCCAGCCTGATCACCCCTTAACTACTCCCCTGCCAGCCTGATCGACGCCTAACTGCTCCCCTGCCAGCCCGATTGCCCCTAACTGCCCTCCCCTGCCAGCCTGGTCGCCCCTAACTGTCCTCCGCTGCAGGCCTTGTTGCCCCCAACTGCCCTCCCTTGCTGGCCCGGTCACCCCTAACTGCCCTCCCCTGCAGGCCTGGTCGCCCTCAACTTCCCTTCTCTGCAGACCTGGTCTGCCTCCAACTGCCCTCTTCTACAGGCCTAGTCTCCCCCAACTGCCCTCCCCTGCAGGCCTGGGTCCCCCCCAACTGCCCTCCCCTACAGGCCTGGGTCCCCCCTAACTGCCCTCCCCTGCAGGCCTGGTCCCCCCACCTGCCCTCCCCTGTAGGCCTGGGTCCCCCCCAGCTGCCCTCCCCTGCAGGCCTGGTCCCCCGCAACTGCTCTCCCCTGCAGGCCTGGTCACCCCCAACTGTCCTCCCCTGCAGGCCTGGTCCTCTCCCCCCCAACTCCCCTCCCCTGCAGGCCTGGGTCCCCCCCAACTGCCCTCCCTTGCAGACCTGGGTCCCCCCATAACTGCCCTCCCCTGTAGGCCATCTTGTGACAGCCATCTTGTGGCCACATGGGGGTGGCCATCTTGTGTGTTGGAGTGATGGTCAATTTGCATATTACCTCTTTATTATATAGGATCAATGTTTATAAGAAATTAGTGTAGTTAGCCCTGGCTGAGTGGCCTAGTTGGTTGGAAAATCATCTGGTACACCAAAAGGTTGTGGGTTTGATTCTCAATCAGGGTACATATCTAGGTTGCAGGTTCGATACCTGATTGGGGTACTTATGGGAGGCAACCGAATGATGTCTCTCTCTCTCTCTCTCTCTCTCTCTCTCTCTCTCTCTCTGTCTTTCTCTTCCTCTTCTCTCTTTAAAAATCAATAAAAACATCCTTGGGTGTGGATCAAAAAATTATTAGTATTTAGATTCTTACTTCTCCCTGTGTCAGCTGTGATTATATTTCGCCAAGAAGTTATCTATGTCACCCCACTTTACACCTTTACAAGAAATTAAAGTCTGGATTATGGTTCTTTGAAATATCTCTTTTATTATTTTCCCATCAACACTTGATATTTTGTATCTACAGTATTCTGTTTTCTTCTGTCTTTATTAGATTAGCTAATGGTATATATGCTTTATTATCTTCAGACTCAGATTTTGAATTCATGCAGCTGTTTTCACTATTCCACCAATGAAGCTTCATGAATGAGAATTTGTCTTCCCCTCCTGGGGAGGGCTGCTGGCATAGGCGCCGAGAGACACGTGGGCCGGCTCTGGAGAGGGGGAGGGAAGCAGGTTGTGGATGGGAAGTATGAGGAAGCCTGAGGGAGCCCAGGACAGATGGACAGACTTTCTGATGCCACATTCCAATGCCCAACCTAACAGATGACAATTAGCAGCCACCAGCTGTAAAGTGACTGCAAATTCTGCTTTGAATAAATGAGGTGGGTTTTTTTTTTTTGACACATTTAGCAAAATATTTAAAAACCCAACAATGACTGTTTGTTGGCAGCCCAGGGGCTATGTGGCGCCGGAGAGGGGCTGGTTATTTGCCAGGGATGAGGGCTCCCATGGGCATCCTTGCTCCAGCGAGAGCAGGAAGCTCCCGCCTGGAAGGAGAGAAGTGGGTCCATTGCACCACTTCCTTGCTGCCTTGACCTTGAACTAGTGCCTTCCTCTCCTTGGTAATCAGTTTCTCCATCTGTAACTGACCTCCCTGCTTTCCTTCTGGCCCCCATCCAACTCCCTGCCTATGGCCATTCTCTACATAGTCTCTAGGAGTAGTCTTTTAAAAATGTGAATTTTTTTTAAAAAAATCTATTTTTATTGATTTCAGAGAGGAAGGGAGAGGGAGAGAGAGAAACATCAATGATGAGAGAGAATCATGGATCGGCTGCCTCCTGCACATGCCACACTGGGGATCGAGCACACAACCCAGGCATATGCCCTGACTGGGAATCGAACAGTGACCTCCTGGTTCATAGTTCGACGCTCAACCACTGAGCCATGCTGGCTGGGTGAACAATGTGAATTTAATTGAATTAACCCCCTGCTTAGAAACCTCTTCTGTCAGTAAAACCCCCACTCCTCATGGGAGTTGGTTTGACACCTCCTGGCATCTACCGACTTCTCCAGCCACATCTTTGACTGCTCCCTCTCCCCTTGATTATTAAGATGGGGCCACACTTCCATGAGCCAAGCCGGTTCCCTGACTTGGGACCTTTGCATTAACTCTTCCCTCGGTTGGGGATTCTCTTTCCCTAGAGCAGTGGTCGGCAAACTGTGGCTCGCGAGCCACATGCGGCTCTTTGGCCCCTTGAGTGTGGTTCTTTCACAAAAGACCATGGCCTGGGCGAGTCTATTTTGAAGAAGTGGTGTTAGAAGAAGTTTAAGTTTAAAAAATTTGGCTCTCAAAAGAAATTTCAATCGTTGTACTGTTGATATTTGGCTCTGTTGACTAATGAGTTTGCCGACCACTGCCCTAGAGAATATGGCAGGCTCGTCTTCTAGGTTACAGCTCAAATATCACCTTCTTTCCCTACCACCCCAGCTCAAGGGGCCTCTCCAGCTCCCATTTGTTCTCTACTACTTAATTCTGTGGAGCTTTAGTTTACTATTCTCTTCTGTACCACTATTGAATTGATGGTCTTTCCCCTCCCACCACTTGGCACCCTTTTGGCTGCATCTACCCTCACTTCGTGTCTGTCTTCCTTTCGTCATGGCCAAGCCTGCTGGCCTCAGGACCAGACTCAGGGCAACAGCCCTCCAGAGACTACTGACTGGCTCCTGTGATCACGGATGACCCAAGCCTGTCACAGACCTGTCCTGGCACTTGTGGTGGCTCTGCTTCTCTCATGGAAACCTTCCGGATAGGTTCACACGCCCTTGGGTCTTCAGGTGCAGCCTGAACACTGAGAAATCACACGAGCGGAGATTGCTCAGAGGGCTCTGATAAAACATTTCGATGTAGCTGTAGGTTGTTTGCCCTTCTTGTGCCCTGGGAACCATCCATGGAAGGAAAACGGGTTCTTTGTTCTCTCTCTCCTTCTCCCCTTTTTAAGATCCAAGGCAGCTGTTGCCCTGGGGTGTCAGGAGCCCTTACTATTGACTCAACAGAATTGCATGGTGGGACAGTCAAGCGAGGGTCCATCACTTGGCAGGATTATTCTCTGCAAATCCAGGCCAAGATTCTTAAAAACTCAACGTTGGAGTCGGGCGCCCTCATTTGCAGGTGTGTGTCCCCTGAACCCCCAAATCCACTCAGTGCCCCATTCTTTTTCTTGTGCAGGTGCTGTGCCACCTGGGATGCTATGGGTGAATTTACCCACCTACCTGTGGACGCCATGGGTCATTCCCTATTTATCTCAATCGTATATGCATACTGGGCCAGGGTATTTATTTTAAATCACATTATCTCCAGCTTCCCAAGCATGTGTCAACAGAAAGAACGGTTTCAATTTAGGAGACTTTGAAATGGTGCGCAGTTTATCCTCCCTTCAATTATGCTCTCTCCAGTAAGTCACGGGCAGCCTCAGGACCACTCGAGGCCAGGGAATGCTACCTGAAAGCTTTGCTTTCCCCCTCCTCTTCCAGAACTGTTCCCTGAAGGATGCACTGGAGTCTCCTTTCAGGAAACAGAAGTACATTTCTCAGCGTCAGCTTCAGAGGAATCTAGCTTGGGGCTCTGGATGAGGCTGCTGGAGAAGTCTCTAGCCTTCAGAGAAAGCTGTGCAGAGCGGGCTACGAAAGAATGACCCGCAGAAGGAATCCGTTCTTGGCCTGAGTTTTGGGAGATGGATGGAACAAAGGAAAAGGAGCCCGGCCGGCGTGGCTCAGTGGTTGAACATTGACCTATGAACCAGGATGTCATGATGATTCCCAGTCAGGGCCCATGCCTGGGTTGCAGGCTCGATTCCCAGTAGGGGACGTGCAAGAAACAGCTGATAAATGATTCTCTCTCATCATTGATGTTTCTCTCTCTCTCCCCCTTTCCCTTCCTCTCTGAAATTAATAGAAATATGTTTTTAAAAAGAAAAAGTATAATACCTCAGAATTCCTGCACTTCATCTACTCCTTGTGTATAAGTAAACAAATATTTATTGGGCGCCTATTATGTACTAAGATCTGGGGATACAATTGGTGGACAGTAAAGACCAGAGCCAGCTTTGTGAGCATGTGACCATTGCAATTGCCCATGCCCACATGCTTAGGAAAAAAGAACCTTCATCAATGAGTACTTAATAGCCACATTAAAAAAAAAAATGTTTTATTGATTTCAGAAAGGAAGGAGGAGGGAGAGAGAAACATCAATTATGAGAATCATTGATCAGCTGCCTCCTGCATGCCCCCTACTGGGGATGAGCCCGCAACCCGGGCCTCTGCCCTGATGGGGAAATGAGCCTCAACCTCCTGATTTATGGGTCGATGATCAACCACTGAGCCACACCGGCTGGGCCCATGTCAGATTTTAAATAACAGTCCATATGTCTATTGAATTGACTTCCCTGGGAAAACCGAAGAAAAATGTAAAATAAAAGGACAGAAAACTCTACAAACGACCCTCATCTGGTGCTGTTTTTGCACCGGTATCCTGTCAACACCCCGTTTCATGGCCTGCTTAGACATTTCACGCAGACTTCACTGGGAGGCATTAGCATAGGAAATAACTCTGGGCTCAGTGACAGTAGCAGGGATTTAAAAAAAGGTTTAATCCCTTTCAGTCTATTAAAGCGAGTTACATTTATGGATTTTCTAATATTAAATCATTCCTGTACTTCTGGGACTGATCCAGTTTGGGGTTGTGGTTTTTTGTTTTTTTTTCTTTTGACCATTTTAACCACATTTAAGTGTAAAACTCAGTGGCATTCAGTACATTCCCAATGTCATTCAACCATTTCCAGAACTATTTCATCATCCCAGACAAAACTGTATCCATTACTAACAACTCCCAACCCCTCCTCCTGCAGCCCCCTAGCCACCTACGTTCTTTCTGGCTCTGTAGGAATTTGCCATTCTAATTATCTATAATAATAAAAGCATAATATGCTAATTAGACCAGACAGCGGGATGACCTTCCAGACGAAGCCAGGGCTGCCAGCGCCGAGCCCTTGCACGAATTTCGTGCACCGGGCCTCTAGTCTCATATAATTGAACTCCTCCATCTTTTGTCCTTTTGTGTCTGGCCTATTTCACTCACATGATGTTTCCTAGGGTTACCCATGTTGTAGCTTGTGTCAGAATCTCATCCTTTTTAAAGGCTGAATAATATTCCAGTGCATGTATGGACCACATGTTGTTTATCCATTCATCTGTCCGTGGACATGGGGCTTGTTCCCACCTGTTGGCTGTCGTGAATAATGCCAGCAGCAGGAATGTTTGCTTAGGAAAGAAATGCGTGCGCTTGCCGTCTGCAGGTCTTTGCTCACTTTGTGGTGGCCGGTTGTTGTTGTTGTTGTTTGTTTTTTTTTTGTCAAGAGGAGTGGTTGGGATTTGAATCTTGTCCCCTCTCTAGCGCCTCTGCTGAAATGGTAATCCTTTGCCCTTTGTCATAGCCAATGCTTACACCTATGGTTTAGCAATCAGCGGTGAGTTCAAACCCTGCTCTCGCTGCTCCCAAGTTAGGGGACTTTGGGCAAGCTTCTCATCCTCTCCAAGGAGTGGCTGTGACATCGCGGATGAGAGCCATCCAGTGAGCACTGTACAGGGGTCTCACAAAGCAGGGGCTGCTGGGACATGTGCTTCTTTGTTTTTTTTTACAATATTTTTTTGTCCATCCTCACCCGAGGATATTTTTCCATTGCTGTTTTAGAGAGTGGAAGGGCGGGGGAAAGACAGAGAGGGAGAAACATCGATGTGGAGAGACACATGGATTGGTTGCCTCCCACAGGCGCTCTGACCAGGGCCAGGAATCGAGCCTGCAACCTAGGTACATGCCCGTAACCAGAATTGAACCCGGGACCCTTCAGTCCACAGGCCAATGCTCTATCCACTGAGCAAACCGGCCAGGGTGACATGTTAGCTTCTTGTTGATAAGAAGACGAAGGCTCTTAGAAGGTCAGAGCTGAAGGGAGCTGAGTGAGACGCCGAACGTCTGAGCATTGTTCCGCCTGGGGAACCGCAGGAGGCAGGGTCCTGCTCCTCTGCGCTGCTGCCGAGTCGGAGCCTCCGGGCAGAGGGAGGGAAAGACACACGGGAAAATGCCAGGTGTGTGCAGGAGCTGTCTGCCTGGGAGCCTCTTCCTTGTCTGCTCACACTTTAATACTTTAGTTGGTGTGTCACACCTGCATACCCATCCATTGATGGGAACACACTGGACCTTTGTTTTATTTGAGTCTAAAAACTGCAGGACTGAGGAAGGAATCATTGATTTCTTTTTTTAAAGAAATCCATCGTCTTTGGAAAAGGGAACTTTCCTCTTAAAAAGTAATTATGGAAATGCCATGAAAAGATGAAAGATTTTTGAAGAGAGAGAGTCCGATGTAAAAATTACATGTTGCAAATTGTACTTGGAAAGAGTTATTTTAATTGCGGTAGCTATTCCCAGGCCTACATCCCGAACCCTCCAATAACCTCCGGCTGTTCAGTTCATCCTTGTCAACAACTTTCTCCTCCGCTGTGGCCTAAGTAAAAACAGGTAAAAACTACCGATGGGAGCTCCTCGCGGGCTGTTTCTGTGAACCCCGAGCGGGGAATCTGTGCAGAACACCTGGGTGGGCATCAGCACAGGCCGGCAGGCAATGACGGGGGACCCATGAGATCGTCCGCACTTCCTTCTTTGTCCATGCGAAAGGCTGTCTTTCCAAAGAGGAACACATCTCCCCAACATCCTTGAAGATGTCCTATGAGTTGGCTTCATTCATTCATTCATTCATTCACCCATTCATTCCACACATACTTATGAAATGCCTGCGATGTGCCAGGCACTATGGGACGAGGGGCATTTTGATGAATCACCCTGACACAGTCCGTACAGAGTTTGAGCTTACAATTGCAGGGCAAGACCAACTTTGTTCGGCAATGACAGGTGTGAATCATGTTAACGAAAGGAGAAGCAGTGGGTGCTATGGGAGGGTGACCCCGATGTAAGGAATAAGGGCAGAAAAGGACTTCTGTCTATATTTAAAAACATATATATTTATTGATTTCAGAGAGGAAGGAGGAGGGAGAGAGAGCTAGAAACACCAGTGATGAGAGAGAATCATTGAGCAGTTGCCTCTTGCATACACAGTACTGGGGATCGAGCCTGAAACCCAGGCATGTGCCTCGCACACCCCACACTGGGGATCAAACTAGGGACATCTTGGTTCATAGGTCGACGCTCAAGCACTGAGCCACGCCAGCCGGGCTGCCTACGTTGTTTTGAGGGATAAGTCATTGACAATTTACAGGCAGCTGGGGAATTGCTAAACACACATGGCAGGCGAATTCCTTGGTTAGGCAACCCAGAAACGTTGGGACACGGAGGGCGATGGGGGAACCTAGCTCATAGGCCTCTGCTTGGAACCTTTATATCTTCTGCGAAGATTAAGATTCCCCACCTAGAGCAGGCCTTTCCACAGAATCTCTTAGGCAGGAAAGGGGGAGGGAGGGGAGTCAAAGGTTCTTTCAGAATCTTTTGTTTCTTAATTACTAGCTTCACATCAATATCCCCAAAGGCACACTTTTGGGGTGGCAAAACATTGGTCTCCATCAGGGTCCTCGACTCCAATATACCTCCTAGCCCCAGCCTCAGAGAGGAGGACATTTGCATCTCGTTTTGCTTCCTATTCAAGACCTGAGGAAGTTAGAACTGGAAATTAGAGACCACCTAATCCAAATGTTTGTTTCCCAGGTAAGGGTGCTGAGGGTCAGGAAGGGGATTTTGGCTGCTCGGGAACTCTTAGCTCATCTTGCATCTACTACATTTTGGTGAATATTAGTTTGTTGTTGTTGTTGTTTTTTAATGGAGAATCTCCACTCATCCCTTTCATACCTACTTAATCACCTACATATCTACATAATCACATTCTAAATTTGAAATTATTTTTGCATTTGAGAGTAGAAAGCAGCTGCTGAGCACAAGTCTGCCTGTGCCCACCTCTGTAACGGCCCATGCAGGTTTGTAGCGGAAACACATAAGGATGCTTCTTGGGGCTCTGCAAGAGCCAGTTCTCCAGAATGACCCTTGAACTGTCAATACCATCTCAGATCTCACCCTGTGGGCTGGAACCTCTAAAAGCCTCCCCACCTTCCGTAAGACCCAGGTGGACGAGGATTGACATTTTCCAGAGGGTTTGTCTCAGATCAGCCAAGTACTTCCAATCACGTCCTATCATTATCAAAGTCAAAACAGGTGTTGAATTTGAGTCCACTATCATTTCCAAGAATTGCGTACGATGGTTGAGAGAATAATGGTTGACCAGAATCCTTGTCACCAAAACATATTTAGACAGGAATATATCTGCATCCTTGACTTTATTAGACTCCCGGATCATATATTTTTAAAGAAAGAGAGTGATTCCTAATTATTTTGCTCCCCCCGCCCATCCTCCAAACCCTTGAGTTTTGTTGAAAGAAAGAATAAATTCCAAGAACTCGGTGTGGAAGGTTGCAACTGTCTCATGGTTAGGATCATGAGCAATCTGTCTGAATCATTGGGAGGCACAGTTTGCAATGCTATCCCCTCCCCAAGGGGCGCATTCGTCATCTTTCATCAGGTGATTATGCAGCCCTTGGTGGATCCACCTGTGAGAGAATTGGGCAGGCCAATGCGGAAACCGAGATCAACTCTATGCCATTCCTTGCAAGATTCCAGGCTGCATTACTAAGGACTCAGGCTTCCAAGTTTAGAATCTGTGTCTCTGCACGAATTTAATCATTGCCATCAGAATCCTTAAGGAATTACAATAACAGTGATTCATTTATAATTCACAATTTCCATTATCTTCTTTCTACATCTAGTGTGTGTGTGTGGGGGGGTGATGGAGGGGGGTGAAATTTATGGCTTCATTTACATGGTGTTCTATGAATAATAGAAGAAATACAGTAAAGACCCGTGCAAATGTTCTCACTGCAGCCGCTCTTTGGGCACATCTGCATCACAATCGCCTCCTCGCCTGTACAGGGTAGGATCTGAGAGCTTGCAGCTGCGCAGGGAGCATTTCAAAGGGGCCTTTCTCATTAGACACAGTCTTCTCTTGCTTTGAACTTCAAAGCAGGATGAGGGGACCCTCCATGATCTGGGGTAGGTAAGTGGTGACATTGTAACTTCCGGTATAAACTGTCTTCAATTCTGTTCCATGGAGTGGACATGTTGGCTCGGAGGGAGATCTGGCGGGCAGGCAGGAACACATTTAAACTTCAGATTTCTGTGAGCTGTTGGGACCTTAAATAGAGTCCAATCCAAAGCCGTCCTTTTGCAAATGGGGAAACCAAAGCACAGAAAATGACTTATTCCAGGTCACCTGGTAGAAGGGGGCTAGGTGCGCAATCCCATGCCTCACTCCGGGCCACTGGTCTTTCCAGGATGTGCCACATCACCTTGATTTTGAAACACAGAGCACCTGGCTTGGGACCCCTCTTGGCGAGTGATTTTCGAACATGGGGCAAAGACGTTTTCAAGGATTTTCCCTCTCAATGATAATCTCTCTCCATGAAAAATCTTCACTGAAAAACACATTTTGGGATTTGAAGAAAGGAAGTGGTTCTACGTCTGCGATGACGTAAATCTCATTTTCCCTCTCCCAAGGAGTGACAATAAAGCTAATGAAAACCTGAGGCCATTCCGATTTCTCCCCTGGTGCCTAGCAGTAGCCCAGTGCAATGCTTTATGACTCCTCCCTCCACAAAAGAATAAAAACTAACCCATATATTAAAAAAAAAGGCCCGTCCTTTGAGTCAGTAGCCTTCCAGCGAACATGTGGAGCATGACCCAGTCAAGTCAACCCCCCTTCACGTCGCAGAGGGTCAATGCATTTTTGTCGAAAAGATCGCATTTAAAAATGAGCTTGTGTTTATGGGAGACTATCAAGAGCGGTTTCTAAAACCTATTGTGTTCATCACTCCCTTTCCTGGGCCATGCTTCCGATTTCCCCACCCCTGCTCTTCTCCTATTTTGTTCTTAAGGAGAACACAAACCACAGAAAATGATTCTATAGAAGGGCTTTGAGAAAGATGGCTTTTTTTTTTTTTCTTGCAGAAGACTCACAGAGCATGCTCTGTCTCTAATTTTATTGAAGTAATTCAGATACCATGTTGATAGGGAGGCCTTTTGTAGCTGGAGAGGTCAACTGGTATTAGTAGGCAAAACACATACAAGTTCAACAGCGCCGTGATTCACAGACACATATCCCCTGTGATCCAACATGCCTAATACATTTAGTCATGCACAATAAGAACCCAACAAAAGAATCAACCACCAGCCATTCACTGCCCGCTTCCCACCCCAAGCTTTCAGGAATTCCTCTAGTTATGCACGCCAGAAGTAAAATCAGGGGTCCCCCACCCCCACCTCCCAAGTTTGGTAGGAGAACTCAATGTGTGTTTACTATAGACAGAAAAAGAAAAGAGATTACTTTGTTTACCTTCTTGTGCTAAGTGCTCGCATAGCCCTGTTCCCGGAAGTGTAATTTGGCGGCAAGCTGATCTCATTCTACAAAGGGAATTGGAGTCTGTACTAACAGCGACGTGTTAAGCTAACACCAGCCACAAACTTGAATTTCTATAGTTAACAAAGTAACCAAGATCTAATCGGTGACCCATTTCAAAAGTCCACCGGCTCCCCTCCACACCACCTGCTCCTCCTTGGGTGCTGGGGAGAAACCGCACTGCCTCCCTCAGGTCTCCGTGTTTGCTTTTCACACACTGGGCTGTAGCTCGTTCAGGTACAGATCTGCTTAGAAAGCATAGGATAAAGACCAGATTTTTGATTTTCACTTGCAGGCCTCTCGAGGATTCTAAGAGCCTGATGGTCTACTGGATCCCTCTCCTTCCCATCAATTATTGTTTTTCCTGCCCCACTATAATGGCATGCGGGATGGGGTTAGAGGCGAATGCAATGTACACGGACTTTGTTTCTGGACCCTGGTTCCCTTTCACGGAGAATCAAGTTTTGTCTGTTGAATTCTACTCGGACAGTTCTTTCCCGAAAGAGACATGGATGTAAAATATAGTTAACTTTGTTTTGCGGAACGCCAGAGAGAGTTTCTATTTTGTGGGGGGCACAAGGCAAGGCTTGTTTTTCTCTGGGTGATTGCCTTTTTAGTCCACTTCATTTTATGGAAGTGTGCATTTATTTTGGGCGATGTAGTTGGAAGCAAGGAAGAACAAACTTATAGGTGGTTCCCGGGAAGTCCGGGCAAGATTGGCAACTTGGTGGCTTTACGGGGAGACAGAGAAAGTCCAGACGGGAAATCTCCTTCTCAGGGGACATTTGGCAATGTGTGGAGACATTTTCTTTTTATGGTTTAACTATATCCTTATTTTTCTTAAAATTTTATTTTTCAATTATAGTTGACATTCAATATTGTTTTATATTAGTTTCAGGTGTACAACATGGTGGTTAGACAGCTACATAATTTATGAATTGATCTCCCAATGTCTAGTAATAAATAAATGCACACTTCCATAAAATGAAATGGACCTGGCATCTACATAGTTATTACAATATTGCTGACTATATTCCCTGTGCTGTACTTCCATCCCCATGACTTTTTGTAACTGCCAATTTGTACTTCTTAATCCCTCCACCCTTTGCACCCAGTCCCCCAACCCTCTTCCAGGCAATTATCAGTCTGTTTTCTGTATCTGTGAGTCTGGTTCTGTTCTGCTCGTTCATTTACTTGGTTCTTTAGATTCTACATGTAAGTGAAATCATATGGTATTTGTCTTTCTCTAGTCTGACTTATTTCACTTAGCATAATACCCTTTAGGTCCATTCATGTGGTCACAAATGGTAAGATTTCATTCTTTTTTTTCTTTCTGTGTATCACAGATTTTTGTTGTTGTTGTTATTAATCTTCACTAGAGGATATTTCCCCATTTATTATTATTTTTTAGAGAGAGTGAAAGGGAGGGGGAGAGACAGAGGAAGAGAGAAACATTGATTGGTTGTCTGCCTCAACCCAGGTGGGGGATTGAGCCTGCAGCCAAGGTATGTGTCCTTGACCAGAATTGAACCTGGGACCCTTCAGTCCACAGGCTGATGCTCTGTATACTGAGCCAAACCAGCTAGGGCTGTATGACAGCTTTTTTATCCATTCATCCATCGATGAACACTTGGGTTGCTTCCATATCGTGGCTATGGTAAATAACACTGCAATGAATGTGGGGGTGCATATACCTTTTCGAATTGGTATTTTGGGTTCCTTCAGATATATACCTAGAAGTGGAATTCGTGAGTCATAAGGTAGTTCAATTTAATTTCTGGAGGAACCTTTATACTGCTTTCCATAGTGGCTGTACCAATCAGCATTCTCACCAACAGTGCATGAGGGTTCCTTTTCTCCACATTCTCACCAACATTTGTTGATTTATTAATGCTAGACGTTCCGATGTGAGAGGTGGTATCTCATTGTGATTTTGATTTGCAATTCTTTGATGATTAGTGATGTTCAACATCTTCTCATATGTCTATTGGCTATTTGTATGTCCTCTTTGGAGAAGTGTCTATTCAGGTCTTCTGCCCATTTTTTTTTTTCAATTTTTTTATTAAGGTATTATATGTGTACATATCTTACCATTGCCCTCCCCACACCCCACTCCCATATATGCCCCCACCCCCCAGAGTTTTGCATCCATTGGTTATGCTTATATGCATGCATACAAGTCCTTTGATTGATCTCTTATCTCCCCCACCTCTCCCTAACCTTCCCCTTGTAATTTGACAGTCTGTTTGATGCTTTACTGTCTCTGTATCTATCTTTTTGTTCAAATTTATAATGTTCTTTATTATCCATAAATGAGTGAGATCATGTGGTATTTTTCCCTCATTGACTGACCTATTTCACTTAACATAATGCTCTCCAATTCCTCCCAGGTTGCTGCAAATGATGAGAATTCCTTCTTTTTTATGGCAGCATAGTATTCCATTGTGTAGGTGTACCACAGTTTTCTGATCCAGTCATCTGCTGACGGGCACCTAGGCTGTTTCCAAATCTTAGCTATGGTGAATTGCGCTGCTATGAACATAGGGGTGCATATATCCTTTCTAATTGGTGTTTCTAGTTTCTTCGGATATATTCCCAGGAGTGGGATTACTGGGTCAAATGGGAGTTCCATTTTCAGTTTTTTGAGGAAACTCCATACTGTTCTCCACAGTGGCTGCACCAGTCTGCAATCCCACCAGCAGTGCACGAGGGTTCCTTTTTCTCCGCATCCTCGCCAACACTTGTCGTTTGTTGATTTGTTGATGATAGCCATTCTGACAGGTGTGAGATGGTACCGCATTGTTGTTTTGATTTGCATCTCTCGGATAATTAGTGACGTTGAGCAAGTTTTCATGTGTCTCTTGGCCTTCCTTCTGTCTTCTTTTGAAAAGGTTCTATTTAGGTCTGTTGCCCATTTTTTTATTGGATCATTTATCTTCCTTTTATTAAGTTGTATAAGCTGCCTGTAGATGTTGGAGATTAAACCTTTATCAGTGATGCCATTTGCAAATATGTTCTCCCATGCAGTGGGCCTTCTTGTTGTTTTGTTGATGGTTTCTTTTGCTGTGAAAAAGCTTTTTATTTTGATGTAGTCCCATTTGTTAATTTTCTCTTTAGCTTCCATTGCCCTAGGGGCAGTGTCAGTGAAGAATTTCTTTTGGCATATGTCTGACATTTTGCTGCCTGTGGATTGCTCTAGTATTTTTATGGTTTCCCGTCTTATGTTTAAGTCCTGTATCCATTTTGAGTTTATTTTTGTGTATGGCGTAAGTTGGTGATCAAGCTTCATTTTTTTGCATGTATCTGTCCAATTTTCCCAACACCATTTATTGAAGAGACTGTCTTTATTCCATTGTATGTTCATGCCTCCTTTGTCAAATATTAATTGAGCATAGTGGTTTGGGTCAATATCTGGATTCTCTATTCTGTTCCATTGATCTATATGTCTGTTCTTGTGCCAGTACCAGGCTGTTTTGAGAACAGTGGCTTTGTAATACAGCTTGAAATCTGGTATTGAGATCCCTCCTACTTTATTCTTCTTTCTCAGGATTGCTGTGGCTATTCGGGGTCTTTTTTTATTCCAGATGAATTTTTGGAGAGTTCTTTCAAGGTCTGTGAAATATGCCGTTGGTATTTTAATGGGGAGTGCATTGAATCTATAGATTGCTTTGGGTAGTATGGACATTTTAATGATGTTGATTCTACCAATCCATGAACATGGTATGTTCTTCCATCTGTTTACGTCTTCCTCTATCTCTTTTTTCAGTGTCCTGTAGTTTTCCGTGTATAGGTCTTTTACCTCCTTAGTTAAGTTTATTCCTAGGTATCTTAATTTTTTTGGTGCGATGGTAAATGGGATTGCCTTTTTAGTCTCTCTGTCTGTAAGTTCACTATTGGTGTATAGAAAGGCCATAGATTTCTTGGCGTTAATTTTGTATCCTGCTACATTGCCGAATTCATTTATTAAGTCTATTAGTTTTTTGACGGAGTCTTTCGGATTTTTTATGTACAATATCATGTCGTCTGCAAATAAAGACAGCTTTACTTGTTCTTTTCCAATCTGGATGCCTTTTATTTCTTCTTCTTGTCTAATTGCAATGGCTAATACTTCCAGTACTATGTCAAACAGGAGTGGTGAGAGTGGGCATCCCTGTCTTGTTCCTGTTCTTAGGGGAAATGTCTTTAGTTTTTGTCCATTGAGTATGATGTTTGCTGTGGGTTTATCATATATAGCTTTTATTATGTTGAGGTATGAGCCATCTATTCCCACCTTGTTGAGAGCTTTTATCAAGAAAGGGTGTTGGATTTTGTCAAATGCTTTTTCTGCATCAATTGATATGACTATGTGATTTTTATCTTTCAATTTGTTTATGTGATGTATCACGTTTATTGATTTGCGGATATTGTACCATCCTTGCATTCCTGGGATAAATCCTACTTGGTCATGGTGTATGATCTTTCTGATGTACTGCTGGAGCCGATTTGCTAGAATTTTGTTGAGGATTTTGGCATCTATGTTCATGAGGGATATTGGTCTGTAATTCTCTTTCATTGTGTTGTCTTTATCTGGTTTTGGTATTAGGGTGATGCTGGCTTCATAGAAGGAGCTTGGAAGTGTTCCTTCCACTTGAATTTTTTGGAATAGTCTGAGGAGGATAGGTTTTAGTTCTTCCTTGAATGTTTGGTAAAACTCTCCTGTGAAGCCATCAGGCCCCGGGCTTTTGTTTGCTGGAAGCTTTTTGATGACTGCTTCAATTTCGTCCATAGTTATTGGCCTATTGAGCTGTTTAGATTCTTCTTGATTGATTTTTGGAAGGTTATATTTTTCTAGGAATATGTCCATTTCCTCCAGATTGTCCAGTTTGTTGGAATAGAGTTGTTCGTAGTATTTTGTAACAATCCTTTGTATCTCAGCAGGGTCTGTTGTTATTTCACCTCTTTCATTTCTGATTTTGTTTATTTGGGTCCTCTCTCTTTGCTTCTTGGTGAGCCTGGCTAGAGGTCCATCAATCTTGTTTATCCTTTCAAAGAACCAGCTCTTGGTTTTGTTGATCTTATGTATTGTTTCTTTGGTCTCTATGTCATTTATCTCCGCTCTGATCTTTGTTATTTCCTTCCTTCTGGTTACACTGGGCTTTTCTTGCTGCTCTTTTTCTAGCTCTTTGAGTTGTAGGGTTAAGTAATTTATTACCATTGTTTCTTGTTTTTTGCAATAGGCCTGTAGAGCTATGAACTTCCCTCTCAAGACTGCTTTCGCTGTGTCCCATAGATTTTGGATTGTTGTGTTTTCATTGTCATTTGTTGCCATGATGTTTTTTATTTCTTCCTTGATCTCTCTGGTGACCCAGTCCTTGTTTAATAGCATGCTGTTTAGTCTCCATGTGTTTGATTTCTTTGGATTGTATTTATTGTAGTTGATTTCCAGTTTTATGCCACTGTGATCTGAGAAGATGCTTGATATAATTTCTATCTTCTTGAATTTGAAGAGACTTTGCCTGTGACCCAGCATATGGTCTATCTTTGAAAATGACCCATGTGCACTTGAGAAGAATGTATATTCTGTGGCTTTGGGGTGAAATGTTCTGAAGATGTCAATTAATTCCATCTGGTCTAGTGAGTCATTTAGGATTGCTGTTTCTTTGCTGATTTTTTGTTTAGAGGATTTGTCCAGTGGTGATAGTGGGGTATTAAAGTCTCCTACTATGATTGTGTTGCTATTAATCTCTCCCTTGATATCCTCCAGGAGTTTTTTTATGTATTTGGGTGCTCCTATATTGGGAGCGTATATGTTTACCAGAATTATTTCTTCTTGTTGGATTTCTCCCTTTAGTATTATGAAGTGGCCTTCCTTATCTCTTGTTATGGCATTTACTTTGAGGTCTATTTTGTCAGATATAAGTATTGCTACCCCAGCTTTTTTTTCATTTCCATTTGCCTGAAAGATATTTTTCCATCCCTTCACTTTCAATCTGTGTGAGTCTCTTGTTCTGAGGTGGGTCTCTTGTAGACAGCATATATATGGGTCGTGTTTTTTTATCCATTCAGCTACTCTATGTCTTTTGATTGGAGCATTTAGTCCGTTTACATTTAAAGTTATTACTGAAAGGTATTTGTTTGCAGTCATATCTATTTTTGTGTCTGTATTCCTTCTTACCTGTTTATTTCTTCTTTTTACAGTATTCCCTTTAGCAATTCTTGCATTGCTGGTTTGGTGGTGATAAACTCCCTGAGGCTTTTTTTGTCTGCAAAGCTCCTGATTTCCCCTTCAATTTTGATTGATAGTCTTGCTGGATATAGTATTCTTGGATTCAGTCCTTTGCTTTGCAACACTTTGTATACCTCCTTCCATTCACTTCTAGCTTGTTGTGTTTCTGATGAGTAATCATTTGACAATCTGATGGGTGTTCCTTTGTAGGTAACTCTCTGTCTCTCTCTTGCCGCCTTTAGGATTCTCTCTTTATCATTTATATTTGCCATTGAAATTATGACATGTCTTGGTGTGGGTCTTTTGGGGTTGATCCTGCTTGGGACTCTCTTTACTTGCGTAACTTTTATCTTTCCCATATCCGGGAAGTTTTCTGTCATTATTTCTTCAAATAGATTTTCTAATCCCTGCTGCTCTTCTTGTCCTTCTGGCAGCCCTATTATACGCATGTTACTTCGTTTCATGTTGTCCCGAAGTTCCCTTAGGCTTTCCTCCTGCTTTTTAATTTTTTTCTCCAATTGCTGTTCAGCTTGAGCTTGTTTCTGTACCTGATCTTCTAACTCACTAATTCGGTCCTCTGCTTCTTGTAATCTACTGTTGAAACTTTCCATGGTGTTTTTGATTGTAGCTATATCACTTTTCATTTCTTCCTGATTCTTGCATAAGTTGTTGATTTTCTCATCCATCCGATGTATAAATTCCATGACCATTACTCTGAACTCCTTTTCGGTCATGTTGCAAGCTTCATTTTCACTAATTTCCTTTCTTGGCGACTCCACATTTTCTTTCCTCTGTGAGTTATTTCGTTTCCCCATTCTGGCTATTACCAGAAAGCTCAAGCTTCTGTTTGCATGGACCTGGGCCGTGTGCTGTGGGGACTTCGCTCCACCCTAGTTTCACTGAAGTGCACTGACACTAGGACGTGTGGCTGTCTTTGGTTGGTGGGAACCAGACTTGCCCAGGATCAGTGTCCCCAGTGTTCCGTGTGGTCTCGTGTGCACATTTAGAATCAGGGGCCCTGTCTGCACCACACTGTTGGTATGTGCCGAGAATGAGATCCTTAGCATGTGCCAGGAGTCAGAGTTTCCCTGTGTCTGCACCAAGACTCGAGTGTCAAAGTCTCTGTTGCCTTGTGCGGTTTCTCGTTGAGAATCAGGGTCCCTGTGTGTGCACGCACCAACAATTGGGGTCGCTGGCTCTTAGTGTGAATGCGCTGTGAGTCAGGGATCCCAGGCAGCTGTGTCCGGCGTGCCAAATTCCCTGAAGTGGGGCTGCGTCCTGTGTGTGCTCTCTCTACTGAGCCAAACCGGCTAGAGCGCACATTCTTAAGAACCTGAAGGTGAGCCGGCTCAGTGCACTCTCCCAAAGTCCCAGCAGGGGGGCGGAGTCCGTCCTGCGCGCCAAATTCCCCAAAGGGAAGCCCCTCTTAAGAATCTCCGAAGGGGGAGCTGTGACCCGCGAGCCAAATTCCAGGAAGGGGAGCCCTCTGTGCGCACTGACAGATTTCCCCGACGGGGAGCTGCTTCTGTCCCGTGCGCGAGCGCGCGCCAAATTCCCTAAGAGGGAGCGCGTCCCTGCGCAAAGCTCGGCAGCTTGGGGGAGGGGCGGGTCTATCAGTTACTCTGGTGCTATCAGCGCCTGCGAGGAGGGGGATAGGCTCTTTGACTCACGGAAATCTGCCGGGAAGTCTGGATTCTTGTTGTTTGTCTGAAGCTGTGATAGCAGTTCTCTGTCCCCAGTGGCTGCAGGGTCCTGGTTTGTGTTAGAAGCCAGGATCCGAGTCTCAGGCAGCTCTGTTTCCCAAGATGGCGTGGTCTCTGCGTCCGCACCAACCGCCGAGAAGTGTCCGCTTTGTGCGCGGGGCTCCGCCGTCTAGGGCTGCCCTGTTCGGGAGCCCCTTGGAAGACCTGCAGAATCTAACTGACCCTATCTCATACACACACACACACACCACACACATCTACACTCTCCTCTATGGGTTCCTCACTCACACTCTCTCTCTCCCTACCTTCCTGCC